>NW_004443996.1:9818432-9826753 GCF_000243295.1 Trichechus manatus latirostris
TTTTATTTTGGACACCTACTGGAACCATCTTGTCCTGTTTTTGTATGTGTTTTGATATTGTCTGCTATCTTCAAGACAGTCAGTAGTTATTTTCCTCTTTTATTGATTGTAGATTTGTTTGGTCCAGCCTGTTTGTTTTATTTGGTTATGTCTGAGCAGGCGGGCTGTGTGTTCTTTGTTGCTTGCTCATCTGTGAGCATGATACTTTTAGCCTTCTTCTCCAATAGGCATGGTCAGTTGCTCTTGTATGGTACAGCAGGGCAGGTCCAGCTGAAGGGGAGTTGCTAGGATGGGTTATTTGTGGCACAAACTAGGACCAACAGGGTGGGATGGGAATCAGTGCTGGGTAGGTTCTGGTAGGCCGTGCCTGTGCTGCTCAGGGTGTGATGTTCAGCACACAGTGCAGGTAGGCAGGAAGGAGGGGGTAGATTGTGATGTGTGGAGCTAAGATGGGTATGGGAAAGAGGAGGGAAAGGAGAGAGGAACAGGAGCCAAAAACATACACACAAACAAAAAAGAGTGCTAAGGCAGCTTGCTGTTGGAGTGGAGAGATGAGAGACTGAGAAATGGAGAATAACAAAAAGGGAAAAAGAAAAGAAAAAGGGTAAAAGAAAAAAAATGAATAAATAAAAATTAGAAAAAGGAAAAGAAAAGCCTCCAGGGATTTCCATCAGTGCAGCTGCGAGTACTGGGAAGTTGTTCCCAGGTCATGAAGTACAGCCTGGCTAGAAGGGGTAGAGGTGTCACACAGCACCGGGTATTCAGTAGAAAGGAAGAGAAGGGAAGTATAGAGAGACGATAAACTGAAAAATGAAGAAATACAAACAGGGAAAGAGAGAAAATAAAACAAACGAACAAAAAAACCCAACCAAACAAAACTAGAAAAAAAAGAAAAAAGAAATGCCCCCTGGGTTCCCACTGCGAGCATGCGCAAACTGAGGGAGTAGTTCCCAAGCCGCACTGTAGTGTCTGGCTAGAAGGGGTTCCCAAGTGGAGAAAGAGAAAGAAAACGAACAAACAAATCAAAACAGAACAAATCAAAACAAACAAACAAAAACCCCGGGGATCCCACCAGTGTGGTGACACGGGCCGGTAAGCAGTTCCACAGTTGAGTGGCATTTCACAGCCTTTCAGGAAGAAGCAAAGCTGGCACACAGAGCTAGGTATTTGAGAGAAAGGAGGGGGACATGGTGAGAGGTATGGAAGAAATCAAAAGAAGTGGAAAAAAGCAACACCAGCAGCGAACAAATGGCAATCAGGGAGCCTGCCAGTGTGGGGAGGTGGAATCCAAGCAGCAGCAGGGTGCAGGCCAAAAGACTGTGGCCAGAGGAAGCAGAGGAGGCCTAGTGGGGTGAATAAGGGTGAGGGGGGGAAGCGTATATCGCTGGTTACTGGCTGTTCTGTCTCCTGCTGGAAGCTCCATTAGGCTGCTTTCCCATACCCCCTGTTTGCTGATCTCCAATAGGAGTCCAAGATGGCAGATCTGTGCTGCATTAGCTGATAGGGAACCTCTTCATGTGTCTCCCCTCGCTCTCTGTTCTCTGTCAGTTTCAGACACCTCTTGAGGTAGACAATTGAGTTGGCATTTTAATTCAGCCACTTTCATGATAAGACTCTGGGTTTGGTTTGGTTTCCAGCAATATCAGATCTGTTACTACAAGAAATAAGGCTCTCTTTCAATGCAGAAGTGGAAAATTTGAAGTAATTTATGTGGCACTTGAGCTTTGACTTTGAAGCCCTGAGCTCATCTCTTTCACCAGTTTGTCTAGTGAAAGCAGGACCAACCAACCAGCTTCCTTATACTTCTCATTATGACAAAACTGTAGAAAGGTATCACACATGCAGTCACGGAGAGCCTCACCTTTCCTCAATACCTGATCTTTTGGTGGTGATATTTTGCGTATTTGTATTGCCACCTCATGCTATGGAGTAGCAGTGTCCTCTTTACTACTGGAAAAAAAAAGTCATCAACATCTTTAAGACTAACCAGACTTGAAAACCAATTTAGAAAACTCATCCTTACAATTTTGTTTCTCTAGAACCACTCTTGGTATCAAATGTCTTAGGCTGGGTTGTCTAGAGAAGCAAAACCAGTAAAGCATATAAGTATATATATGCTGTTGTTGTTAGGTGCCATCGACTTGGTTCCAACTCATAATGACCCCATGTACAATAGAACGAAACAGTGCCTGGTCCTGCATCATCTTCACAATTGTTTTTATGCTTGAGGCCATCGTTGCAGCCACTCTGCCAATCCGTCTCATTGAGGGTCTTCCTCTTTTTCACTGACCCTCTATTTTAACAAGCACGATGTCCTTCTCCAGGGACTGATCCCTCCTGATAACATGTCCAAAGTATGTGAGGTGTAGTCTTGCCATCCCTGCATCTAAGGAGCACTCTGTACTTCTTCCAAGACGATTTGTTTGTTCTTTTGGTAGTCCATGGTATATTCAATACTCTTCGTCAACACCACAATTCAAAGGCACCAATTTTTCTTTGGTCTTCCTTATTCATCATCCGTCTTTCGCATGCATACCAGGTGACTGAAAACACCATGTTTTGGGTCAGGCGCACCTTAGTCTTCAAGGTGTCATCTATGCTTTTAAACACTTTAAAGCGGTCTTTTGCAGTAGATTTGTCCAATGCAATGCTTCGTTTGATTTCTTGACTGCTGCTTCCATGGGTGTTGATTGTGGATCCAAGTAAAAATGAAATCCTTGACAACTTCAATCTTTTCTCAGTTTATCATGATGTTGCTTATTGGTCCAGTTGTGAGGATTTTTGTTTTCTTTATGTTGAAGTGTAATCCATAATGAAAGCTGTAGTCTTTGATCATCATCAGTAAGTTCTTCAAGTCCTCTTCACTTTCAGTAAGCAAGGTTGTGTCATCTGCCTTTCATAGGTTGTTGTTATTGTTCATAAGTCTCCCTCCAATCCTGAAGCCCTGTCCTTCATATAGTCCAGCTTCTCGGATTATTTGCTCAACATACAGATTGAATAGGAGGTATGAGGAAAGGATACCACCCGCTGCACACCTTTCCTGACTGTAAACCACACAGTATCCCCTAGTTCTGTTTGAACGACTGTCTCTTGATCTACGTACAGGTTCCTCATGAGAACAATTAAGTGTTCTGAAATTTCCATTCTTTGCAATGTTATCTGTAATTTATTATGATCCACAGAGTCGGATGTCTTGCATAGTCAATAAAACACAGGTAAACACCTTTCTGGTATTCTCTGCTTTCAGCCAGGAAACATCTGACATCAGCAATAATATCCCTCGTTCCACGTCCTCCTCTGAATCTGGCTTGAATTTCTGGCAGTTCCCTGTCGATGTACTGTTGTAGTCACTTTTGAATGATCTTCAGCAAAATTTTACTTGTGTGTGATATTAACGATATTGTTCGATAAGTTTTGCATTCTGTTGGATCACTTTTCTTTGGAAGAGGCATAAATATGGATCTCTTCCAGTCAGTTGGCCAGGTAGTTGTCTTCCAAACTTCTTGGCATAGATAAGTGAGCACTTTCAGTGCTGCATCCGTTTGTTGAAACATCTCAGTTGGTATTCTGCCAATTCCTGGAGTCTTGTTTTTTGCCAATGCCTTCAGTGAAACTTGGACCTCTTCCTTCATTACCATTGGTTCCTGATCATATGCTACCTCCTGAAATGGTTGAACATCGACCAATTCTTTTTGGCATAGTGACTCTGTGTATTCCTTCCATCTTCTTCTTTTGATGCTTCCTGCGTCGTTTAATATTTTCCCCGTAGAATCCCTCAGTACTGCAACTTGAAGCTTGAATTTTTTCTTCAGTTCCTTCAGCTTGAGAAATGTCGAGCCTGTTCTTTCTTTTTGGTTTTCTATCTTCAGGTCTTTGCACATTTCGTTAAAATACTTTACTGTCTTCTCAAGCCACCCTTTGAAATCTTCTGTTTAGATTTTTTTTTACTTCAGCATTTCTTCTATTCACTCTAGCTACTCGACATTCAAGAGCAAGTTTTAGAGTTTCTTCTGACATCCATTTTGCTTTTCTTTCTTTCCTGTCTTTTTAATGACCTCTTTCTTTCTTCACGTATGATGTCTTTGACATCATTCTACAGTTTGTCTGGTCTTCAGTCATTAGCATTCAGCATGTCAAATCTATTCTTCAGTAGGTCTCTACATTCAGTTGGGATATGCTCTAGGTAGTATTTTGGCTCTCATGGACTTGTTCTAATGTTTTTCAACTTGAACATGCATATGAGCAATTTATGGTCTGTTCTGCAGTCGGTCCCTGGCCTTGTTCTGATGATATTGAGTTTTTCCATCATCTCTTTCCACAGATGTAGTTGACTTGATTCCTGTATATTCCATCTAGTGAAGTCACGTGTATATTTGTTGTTTATACTGTTGAAAAGAAAAGGTATTTCCGATGACTAAATCATTGGTCTTGCCAAATTCTGTCTTGAGCTCTCAGGCATCATTTCTATCACCAAGGCCATATTTTCCAACTACTGATCCTTTGTCTTTGTTTCCAACTTTTGCATTCCAATTACTAGTAATTATCAACACATCTTGATTGCATGTTTGATCAATTTCAGACTGTGGAAATTTGGAAAATCTACAGTTTCTTCATCTTTGGCATTAATGGTTGGTCCATAAATTTGTATAATAGTAGTATTAACTAGCCTTCTTTGTAGGGGTATAAATATTATCCTATCACTGAGAGCATTGTACTTCAGGATGAAATGTTCTTTTTGATGATTAATGTGATGCATTTTCTGTTCAATTAGTCATTTCTGCTCTTATCTAGTTATCTAATGCTGCTATAACAGAAGTAAAACAAGTAGGTGGCTTTAACAAACTGAAATTTATTTTCTCACAGTTTAGGAAGCTAAGAGTACAAACTCAGGGTGCCGGTGTTAGGGTAAGGTTTTCTCTGTCAGCTCTGGGGGAAGGTCCTTGCCTCTTCTGAACTTCTGCTCCCGGGCCATCTTCATGTGGCTTAGCATCTCTCCCCCATCTCTGTTCTGGTCACTTGTTTAATATCTTTTATATCTCAAATGAGATTGAATCAAGATACACCCTACACTAATCCTGCCTCATTAACATAAAAAGGACAACTCATTCTCAAATGGGATTACAACCACAGGTATAGAGGTCAGGATTTACAACACGTATTTTTGGTGGACATAATTCAATCAATAACATTCCATCCTTTGCCCCCCCCCCAAAATTCATTTCCTTGCCACATGTAAAACACACTTAGCCCATCACATCATTGCAAAAGTCTGTAATCAACTGCAAGTCTAAAATCTCATCTTCTGAAGCATCTAAATCAAATATGGGTGAGACTTTAGGTGTATTCCATCATGGGACAAAATTTCTTTTCATCTGTAGATGTGTAAAATTGAGAATACAAATTATCTGCTTCCAAAGTACAATGACAGAACAGGCACAAGGTAGACATTCCTATTACAAATGGGAGAAATTGAGGGGAAAGAAGGAATAAAGCAGAAACCAATCAAGTCCCAAACCCAGCAAAACAAATTACATTAGCTCGCAAGACTTGAAAATAATCCTCTGTTCTCTGAGACTATCTGGGTTATGCCCCTTCCAAGACCCTGGGTGTTGGCCACACCCTCTGGATTCTGGGTAGAGGTCCCCTTGCCCTGGGCTTCAGCTCTACCTTCCAGGCCCACTGGGACAGCAACTCTCTCCCCTGGGCTTTAGGCAGCCCCATTCTCCTACTCCATCTGAGTAGCAACCCCAACCCCTTGGCCCTGGCAGTCCCCATTTTTCTGTCCCTTAGGCATGGCAGTCCCACTGCCTCAGCTTTGGGTAGTGCCCCCATCCCCCGGCACATCTTAATGGCAGCCCCACTCTCCAGAAGTGAGTTGGCAAAGATCTGACTCTTTGAAACCTAGGAGGCTGGCCCTACTCTTTGAGTATCAGGAGACCGTGACTCCACTCTTTGAAACCAAGAAGGCCTTGCTTCCCATGCTCCTTCCAACACTTCTGCTGATCTCCAAGCTGCTCCAAGTATGGTCCTTTTCTTTTCTTGGAGGTTAACAGATATAGCTCCTTTGGCTTGTTTCCTGCCTGTAGAATTACAAAAGGCAGACAGCATTCTCTCTTTTTTTTCTTTTTCTGTTCCTTTCCGTCTAAGCTGATGGGTTTTCTACTGTGGTGGTTGATTAGGTCCATCAGTCACAGGGTTAATCTCTTTAACAAAGATTGTTTAGCCACATCCCGGGGATCATTCTAGAACACATGTCCTTAGTTTGTACAACAAAATTTTCCAAATCTTTAAGTTCTGTTTTCATTTTGTACAGTTCATTTTCAAGTCCATATCTTTTCTCTCACATTTTACTATAAGCGGCAAGGAGAAACAATGCGGCTCCTTTAAGATCTGGCTTAGCAATCTCCTCAGCCAGATATCCAAGTTCATCACTTACAAGTTCTACCTTCCACCAAACATTTGAACATAATTTAGACAAGTTCTTTGCTATAACATAAAAAGAATTGTCCTTCCTCTGTTGTCCAATCAGATGTTCATCATTTTCTTTTAAAACCTCATCAGAAGCATATTTAACATCCACATTTCGAAAAATGTTCTGTTGCTGATGCCATATGTATTCTCTAAGATGATAGAAACTTTATCTATATCTCTCCTCACTTACTTCTGAGCCCTCACCAGAATTGCCTTTGACACCCTTTTACTATTAGGCACCTTAAAAATCTTCCAGCCTCCACCCATTACCCAATTCTAAAACTGCTTCTACATTTTAGGTATATGTTAGAGCAACAGCCCACTCCTGGTACAAAAGTATGTATTAGTTATCTAGTGCTGCTATAACAGAAATACAACAATTGGTTGGCTTTAACAAACAGAAATTTATTTTCTCACTATTTAGGAGGCCAGTAGTCCGAATTCAGTGTGCCGGGTCTAGGGGAATGCTTTCTCTCTCTGTCGGCTCTGGAAGAAGGTTCTTGTCTATTCTGAGCTTCTGCTCCTGGGCAATCTTCACGTGGTTTGGCATCTCTCTTCCCCCATCTCTGCTCTGTTCAGTTGTTTAGTCTCTTTTATATCTCAAAAGAGATTAACTGAAAATATACCCTACACTAATCCTGCATCATTAACATAACAAAGACAATCCATTCCCAAATGGGATTATAACCATAGACTTAGAAGTTAGGATGTACCACACATATTTTTTTTATTTAAAAAAAAAGTTTTATTGTACTTTAGATAAAGGTTTACAGAACAAATAGTTTCTCATTAAAGAGTCAGTACACATATTGTTTTATGACATTGGCTAACAACCCACGACATGTCAACACTCTCCCTTATCAACCTTGGAGGACCTTTTTTTGGTGAAAATATACACAGCCAAAGTTACATCATTTCAAAAGTTTCTACATGTACAATTCAGTGACATCAATTGCATTCTTCCAGTTGTGCTGCTCTTCTCACTATCCTTTCCCAAATTATTCCATCACCATTATCTTTAACTCACTGCCCCCTAGGCTTCCCATCAAACCTTTTGAGTTGCTGTTGTCAGTTTTATCTCACATAGATAATTCGTTTTTTTTTTTGTACCTTAGATGAAGGTTTGCAAAACAAATAGTTTCTCATTAAGCAGTTAGTACACATATTGCCCTATGACAATGGTTAACAACACCACGACATGTCAACACTATCCCTTCTCAACCTTGGGTTCCCTATCACCAGCTTTCCTGTCCCCTCCTGCCTTCTAGTCCTTCTTCCTGGACTGCTGTGCCTCATTAGTCCTGTTTTGTTTTATGAGGCTGTCCAATCCCCGGCTGAACGGTGAACTTCGGGAGTGACTTCACCACTGAGCTAAAAGGGTGTCCGGGAGCCATACTCTCTGGGTTTCTCCAGTCTGTCGGGCCATAAATCTGGTCTTTTTTTGTGTGAGTTAGAATTTAGTTCTACATATTTTTCCAGCTCTGTCCAGGACCCTCTATTGTGATCTTGGTCAGAGCGTCAGTGATGGTAGCTGGGCACCATCTAGTTGTACTGGACTCAGTCCGGTGGAGGCTTTGGTAGCTGTGGTCCATTAGTCCTGTGGACTAATCTTCTCCTTGTATCTTGTTCTCTTCATTCTCCCTTGCACCCAAAGGGGTGAGACCAGTGGAGTATCTTAGATGCCTGCTTACAGGCTTTTAAGACCCCAGACGCTACTCACCAAGGAAGAATGTAGAACATTGTCTATAAACTGCGTTATGCCAATTGAGCTAGATGTTCCCCAAGACCATGGTACCCACAGCCCTTCACCCAGCAATTCAGTCCCTCAGGGAGTTTGGAAGTGTCTATGG
>NW_004443996.1:9827069-9830503 GCF_000243295.1 Trichechus manatus latirostris
AGGAAAAGAAGTGATAACAGGCACCAAGCAAGTCAGCAGAACACATTACACTAGCCCTCAAGGCTTTGAAATAACCTTCTGTTCTCTGAGACAATTTACACAATAGCCCTGCCCTCCAGACTCTAGGTATTGGCCACAGTCTCTGGATTTTGAGTGGAGGCCCATCAGCCCTGGGCTTCAGCTCCACCTTCCAGGCCCACTGGGACAGCAACTCTTCTCTCTTGGCTTCAGGGGCACCATTCTCCTAGTCCATCAGAGTGACAACTCCACCCTTAGAAACACCAGAGGCCATGGCTCCACACTTTGAAACACCTGAGGTCACGTCCATACCTTTTGAGACTGAGGCAGCTCGGCTTCTTGTGTCTCTTGTCTCTTCAGCTTCTGCTTCCTATGGCCTCTTGGCCCTCGGGCCTCACGCCCGCAAGTGCCCTGCTGGGGCAAGTGTTCCAAAGCTCCGTAGCTCCACCGGTAAGTGCCCGGAGGCACCTCAGTCCACCAGGAAGCCTTCTGCACACAGGCACTCAGTTCCCTCGCTCCATGGGTCGGCAAGCCTAGCTCTACCGATAAGTGCCCAGAGGCACCCCACTCTGCCAGGAAGCCTCCTGCTCACAGGCATTCAGCTCTCTCGCTCCGTGGGTCGGCTCCAGCGCCGTCTTTCACCAGTCTCCTGGTTTTGCTGCTGTTGGTTCTCTGCTGCTGCTGCTTCTCTGCTGCTGCTGGTCCTCTGTCACTGCCGCACATCTATCCATTCACAGTTTTAAAACCGCTTCCACATTTTAGGTATCTGTTAGAGCAGCACCCACTGTCTCGGTACTAAATTCTGTCTTAGTCATTTAGTGCTGCCATAACAGAAATACCACAAGTGGATGGTTTTAATGAAGAGAAATTTATTTCCTCACAGTCAAAGTAGGTTAAAAGTCCAAATTCAGGGCGTCAGCTCCATGGGAAGCCTTTTTCTCTCTGTCGGCCTTCTTCTTTTCAGTGTTCCCCTGGACTAGGAGCTTCTCGGCGCAGGGACCCCGGTCCAAAGGAGGCGCTGTGCTCCAGGCACTGCTTTCTTGATAGTATGAGGTATCCACCACACATATTTTGGGGGGACATAATTAGTAGACAATATGATTGTCCAAATCAAAATGGCCAATACCATTTCATTTCATCTTACTAATGTCTAGGATATTGATCTTCAAGCATTCCATTTCATTTTTTACAATTTCCAGTTTTCTTTGATTCATACTTCATACATTCCACGTCCCTATTACTAAATTCAAGTCAACTCTAACAATTCTGAAAAGCAAGTGAAGGGTTGCTGCAACTAAGTGAAGACTAAATGAAGAAACAGGTGACTTTTAAACATTAGGAAAACTGTGTTTTCCCATTGTCTGTGACCCTCTCCTTCCCAGTCTAGCTGTGGCAGCCGTGCTGGCTGCAGCCCATAGTCTGTGTTCTCAGAGAGGAGGCCTGAAATCTGAAATCAGCAGAGAAGATTTGCCGGTGGACTATTATGTGTGTCAGTTCTTTCTGGGGCCTGCCTGAAAGACTAACACAGGGCATTCACATTGGTTTGGCCTGCCTCAGAGCTCACAAGAGATAGGGGAGGGAGCAGTGAGCAATGCATGAAGGCTGTGACTGTCTTTATGGCTTAGGACTAAAAAGAGCAATTAGAGCATACAATTAATTCATATGAGCTGAAGGAGAAACCAGAATGAAAGTGTCTTACAAAAATTCATGCTTTCAAAATCACCGTGTATATGGGTAAACTGGGAAAGCAATAAGTATGTTCAGCAAAAAAAGCTTATTCAGTTAATACCTAAGAGTACCCTGTACTTTCACCTTGAGTGGATCCTTAAGCATATTGCAGAAAGCCTTGTTGTTGTTAGGTACCGTTGAGTCAGCACTGACTCATAGTGACCCCACGTACAACAGAAAGAAACATTGCTGGGTCCTGTGCCATCATCACAATCATTATGCTTGAGCCCACTGTTGCAGCCACTGTGTCAATCCATCTCATTGAGGGTCTTCCTCTTTTTTGCTGACCCTCTACTTTACTAAGCATGATGTCCTTCTCCAGGGACTGATCCTTCCTGATAACATGTCCAAAGTATGTGAGACGTAGTCTCACCATCCTTGCTTCTAAGGAGCATTCTGGCTATACTTCTTCTAAGACAGATTTGTTCATTCTTTGGCAGTCCATGGTGTATTCAATACTCTTCACCAACACCATAATTCAAAGGCATCAGTTCTTCAGTCTTCCTTACTCATTGTCCAGTTTTCACATGCATATGAGGCTTTTGAAAACACCATGGCTTGGGTCAACTGCACCTTAGTCTTCAAGGTAACATCTTTGCTTTTCAACACTTTAAAGAGGTCTTTTGCACCAGATTTGAAAAAAAGCCCAGACACAAAGACAAGTTGCAATGATTGGGAGAGGTTTTTTTAATTTTTTTTTCTTTTTCCCTAGAGTACAAGGAAATCTCTTTGGAAACACTACTAGGGCACAGGCATGGGGACAGAGTGCTTGGTGTACATGCACATCCAGGAGGGTAATCATTCCAAAAATAAGGGAGGTAACTGAGCAGACTGACAACTACAACCTTCAGCAACTGAAAGAAAAAAAATTTCAAACTGTGGGGCAGAGGAAGAATATGAGTCTCAGAGTTATGAGTAATAATTTTCAAAAGTCTTATTTTCAGCAAAAAAAATCATAAGGCATACAGGAAAAGATGGCCCATTATAAAAGAAGAAAATGAAGTGATAGAAACTGTTCCTATGAAAGTCCAGGTAATGGGCAGAACAGAAGACTTCAAAACAACATTACAAATATGCTGAAAGAACTACAGAAAAGTATGGACAAAGAACTAAAGCAAATGAGGAAAGTTATATATAAAGAAAATGTGAATATCAGTAAAGAGATAGGCACTATAAAAAGGAACCAAACATAATTGCTGGAAAATACAATAACTGAAATGAAAAATACACTGGAGGGGCTCAACATCAGATTTGCCCTGTCAGAAGAAACAGCAAACTAATGGGTAAGACATTTGAAATTATTGAGTATGTGGAGCAAAGAGAAAAAAATGAATGAAGAAAAGTGAACAGAGCCTAAGGGATTTGTGGAACACCATTAAGCACATCAACAACTCTATCATGGGAATCCCAGAAGGAGAAGAGAGGGACAAATGAATATATGAAGAAATGACAGCTGAAAACTTTCCAAATTTGATGAAGGACATGAATTTACACATATAAGAATGAATTCCAAGTAACGATAAACCCAAAGAAATCTGCACTGAGATAAAAGAAAATTAAATATATAACAAAATCAGGTGCTCCTTGGAAACTCTATGGGGCAGTTCTACTCTGTCCTATAGGGTCACTATAAGTTGGAATCGACTCAACGGCAGTAGGTTTGGTTTGGTTTTTTGGTACGTATAAAT
>NW_004443996.1:9830603-9848100 GCF_000243295.1 Trichechus manatus latirostris
ATAACAATATAAATATATTAACAAGAAATGCCCAAAACCTATCTGTCGAAAAATATAAAACACCCTTGAAAGACACAAAAACAGATTTGAATGAATGGAATGACACAACATGTTCTTGAATAAGAAGATTAAAAAAGATAAATATTTTAATTATCCTTAAATTATTAATTTAATACAATCTCAATAAAAATGTCAAAAGGTTGTTTGTTTGTTTTTCTGAAGCTTATTGTTGTTGTTGTTAGTTGCTGTCCAGTCGATTCCTACTTATGGCAACCTCATGTGAATTACAAAGTTCATATAGAAGACCAAATAATCAACCATAGCTCGGAAAACTCTGAGACAGAAGAGCAAAGGGGTTCTGTCCATACCAGATTTTAACACTCTCTATAAAGCCTCTGGAGTCCCTGGGTGGTACTAATTGTAAATGCTCTCAGCTGCTAACTGAAAGGCTGGCGGTATGAATCCACCCAGAGGCATCTTGGAAGAAAAGGCTGGCAGTCTACTTCTGAAAAATCAGCCATTGAAAATCCTATGGAGCACAGTTTTACTTTGACACACATGGGGCCACCGTGACTCACAGTCTACTAGAGGGTAATTGTTTTGGTATTGTTTTGTTATTTATAAGGTCATTATAATTAAAACAATAGGGCATTGGAGCATGAATAAACAGACAGATTAATAGAAAAGAATAGGAAATGCAATTATAATATGCAATTTTAGTATATGATAAAGACAATGTCTCAGTTTGGATTTTCCCAGGAAACCTTGAAACAAGGATTAGAATTGTTATTGTTGTTGTTGTTAGGTGCTGTCAAGCCAGTTCTGACTCACAGTGACCCTGTTTACAACAGAATGAAACTGCCCGGTCCTGCACCATCCTCACAATTGTTGTTATACTTGAACCCACTGTTGCAGCCACTGTGCCAATCCATCTTGTTGAAGGTCTTCCTCTTTTTCGATGACCCTCTACTTTACCAAGCATGATGTTCTTCTCCAGAGACTGATCTCTCCTGATAACATATCCAGAAATATGTGAGATGTAGTCTTGCCATCCTTGCTTCTAAGGAGCATTCTGGCTGTACTTCTTCCAAGACTGTTTTGTTCATTCTTTTGACAGTCCACGGTATATACAATATTCTTCGCCAACATCATAACTGTTATTTGCAATGTGATCCTAGGAAATCTAGCATTGAGTGGGGAAGTAAAACTAGAAAAGAACAACAAAGTAAAGCTAGAAAAATGAAGGGAAAGACAGCAAATAAAAGGTTTGTTACAAAGCAAGTTACCACTTTGAGTATCTAATGCTTACTGCTGCTGGGTAATTCTGGGAAGAACACATGCCTCAGAGTTATCCCTCCTGAGGCTTCTTTTCTAAAGCTTTTATTGTCATTGATTATAGGCTCTTTTAGTACAGTGTTAATTCCCAGGCACTTCCAGCCTGCCATATGTAGGCAAAGTGGGCAATGGTATCAGAGAAATCCCTCAGGTAAAGAAAGGCAGCTGATGGTACTTGAAAGTACTGTGAGCATGCACTGAAGTAGGTAAGGGAAAGGACACGCACAGCTTCTGCCTCAAGAGGCAGATCCAATCAGTAGGCAAAAGATGATCTTTATAATAACTGGCATTAGGGTAACTAAAAAGCCATATGAGGGAAAGATAAAATTGGGTTCGTTCCTCAAACTACACAGTACAAGCTCCATATGGATCAGAGATTTAAATGTGAAAAAAGAAACCATAGACCTACTGGAAGAAAATATGGGTGAATTACTTTATAACCTAGAAGTGGGAAAATCTTTCCTATGACTTGAAATCCAGAAGCAATAAGGGAAAAAAACATAAATTTTATTATGTAATTTTTAAATTTTGCATAACAAGAGACATCATAAGCAAAGAAAAAAGACAAATGGCAAAATTGGAAAAAATATCTTCAACTTATATCACTAAATAAGGGGTTAATGCTCTAATACATAAAGTGCATTTAAAAATAGAGAAGAAAAAAAAATCAACCACCTTTAAAAAATGGTCTAGAAAAATGAATAGTCAGTTCATAGAAAAAGACAGGTAAACAACTCTTAATTCTATCATTCCTGGTGACATTGAGAATTGCGATACTCAATATTGGAAAAAGCAGATACAGATGTAAGATCAAAGAGGTTAATTTAAAACCTGTGGTCTGGGATTTGAATTTTAAGTATCAGTATGAACTCATGAAACATTTTATCTTTAAAATAAATTCCTAGCTCTGTCCCCTGAAAAGAATTAGAAATAATGACCAACACAAGAACAAAGAGCACTCCTAGTACCCAGATTGTGGTCTCTCTAAAATGAATCAGAGCTACTTGTAGAAATTCAAGGTTTGGGGCAGGAAAGGTACAAGATGAGCCTTGTACATCTTGTCATACCAGAAATAAGGAAGCTATTATTAGATTACTGAGGTTGTGTCAAAAGGACTCAGGAACCAACTTGAAGAGACTCCCACGGGTCAAAAAGGGACAATTTGAGCACTGACAAGGGTAATAAGTACCATGGATTCAAACATACCATTCAATTTCTTCACAGCAAAGTTTAAAATATTTAATTGGTACCACTGGAAGTTGCCACTAATCAAACTCATTTTGAAAGTTGGTAAATAAGGAGAAAGAATCAAGATTTGTTCTGCCCTTCCTAAACAAAATGCATCTCAGGGCAACCAAATAGTAGATGAGATGAACTTTCTCTTTATAGAAGTATTCTAGCTAACTAATGAAGAAGGAATGATATAATTAGAATATCACCATTTTGCAACCCTAATTAATTAATGGATCTAGACATTTATCATCAGCTGTTTACACTTCAAAAAGAGAGATGGCCAGACATATATTGTACGCCCATGAAGGAAGAGTGCAACACCATCTATGAAGTATTCTTGCCACTTCCCCCCAAAAAATCTGAATTTAAGCAAGCCTTCGGATTCAAATTCCAATTTACTGGAAATACAGAGGACAGAGAAACAACCAGCAAAATTCAGACTGTAGGAAATTCTACAGAACAAATTACCTTGTTTCTTCAATAAATAATTTGCAAGAAGATAAAACAAAATGAAGCAGAAATCTACGAATTAAAAGAGTCTTGAGAGATATATCAATTGATCCCAATGTGTGGATCTTTTTGGGATCCTGATTCCGCAAATGAGCTGCTAAAAATATTACAATATGTATGAGATAATCAGATGAGCCCATTTTTTAAAATTGGGTTGTTTGTATTTTATTAGGAGCCCTGGTGGCACAATGGTTAAGCGCTCGGCTGTTAACCAAAAGGTCGGTAGTTCGAACCCACCAGCTGCTCCAAGGGAGAAAGATGCGGCAACCTGCTTCTGTAAAGACTTACAGCCTTGGTCATAGACACATCCAAACTCCCTGAGGGACCGAATTACTGGTCTGAGGGCTGTGGGGACCATGTTCTTGGGGAACATCTAGCTCAAGTGGCATAACATAGTTTATAAAGACAATGTTCTACGTTCTACTTTGGTGAGCAGTGTCTGGGGTCCTAAAAGCCTGTGAGAGGCCATTTAAGATACTCCAGTGGTCTCACCCCTTTGGGAGCAAGGGAGAATGAATAAAACTAAAGACACAAGGGAAAGATTAGTCCAAAGGACTAATGCACTACAACTACCACAGCCTCCACCAGACTGAGTCCAGTACAGTTAGATGGTATCCAGCTACCACCACTGACTGCTCTGACAGGGATCACAATAGATGGTCCTGGACAGAGCTGGAGAAAAAAGTAGAACAAAATTCTAACTCACTAAAAAAGACCAGACTTACTGGCCTGATAGAGACAGGAGAAACCCTGAGAGTATGGCCCCCAAACATCCTTTTAGCTCAGTAATGAAGTCACTCCTGAGGTTTACCTTTCATGAGTAGACAGGCCTATGAAACAAAACAAGACTAAAGGGCACACTAGGCCAGGAGCAAGGATGAGAAGATAGAAGGGGATAGGCAAGCTGGTAATAGAGAACATGAGGTTGAGAATGGAGAGTGTTGACATGTCTTGGGGTTGTTAACCAATGTCATAAAACAGTCTATGTACTAACTGTTTAATGAGAAGCTAGTTTTTTCTGTAAACCTTCATCTAAAGTACAATAAAAAAAAAGATTTACATCCTTGGAAACTATATGGAGCAGTTCTACTCTGTCCTACAGGGTCATTTACAGGGTCGCTGAGTCAGAATTGACAGAAATTTTAACACTGGATATTTGATGACTTTAAGGAACTGTTAGATTTTAGGTGCAATAGTAGTGTTTTGGTATGATAATTGTTATCTTTTATAGATAATGAAATATTTATGTATATGATTCTGGTATTCGCTTCAAAATAATCAGAGGTCAGTGTGAAGGTGGGGAATACATGAAACTAGACTCCATGGTGCATGAAGTCAGCCACTCTCTTACCAGCTCCTTCAACTTGTTTTCCTCTTTACCTTGGTATGTGGTTACCCTAATCAAAACCTCACCTTGATCAAGTCAAGTATTCCCCTTCCTTAGCTCTTCTGCCCTGAGAGCCAAAGGAGAAACTGATATAATCATGAAAATCAGTGCTACCTGAAAATCCTGTTCCTCATGGCCCCTAACTGGAACAGTCATTTTGTATTTATCTGTTCAGTACTCTCTCCCATTCACCACAATGCTTTACTAATCTTTCACAATTATCCTTCATCAGTTCATTCAGTCCTATGTAATTAATTTTTGTTTGCTCACTCTTCGGTTATTAGTCTCATGAATCCATCTTCTTCTTGACTAAAGAGTTCTGGAAATTTTGACTCTGCCTACTGGTATGGTTTTAAAGTTATTTAAGTGAAGCCATTAGAAACTAGTCTCCAATAATCTATTCTTTGACGTGTCAACAGTTCGAAGTACCTGGTACAGGTCTCTGAGATATTGCTTCTTGGATGAAGACATGAATTCTGCACTCTAGCTGATTGTAGAGCCTTCAGGAAAGCAGCCGCGTAAACAAAAGCTATTTGTGGAAGACAGAGTCTTAAAATGGCTGTGGTTAACTTATTACTGCTAGTTTTCAAAAGCAAAAGATAAAAGTTCATAAAAAGAATAAAATGACTTACAAGAAAATTTGTTTCTATCGTATGCAAAACAAGAAAATAAAACCAATCCAAAAAAGTTTTAGACAAAATGTCCATAAGGATAATAACTGAGTCTGTTTTCAAGGAACACAGTGACTGTTACATGTGATTTACAAAAATGGGTAAACATATCTATTGGAGAATGTTTCGGTATTTATATCTTCACCACAATAAAATAATTGAAAAAAATGTATGAACATAGTTTTTACAGAAGAAAAAATCTTCAGGCACAACATATCATATATCTGATACATAATTTACATGATATATCATGGATACAACAAATAATAAAAATATGCCAAAAATACCAAGAAAAGAGATTCAGTAATAATGAACATCTGTATTTTAATAAAATTCCATAGGTAATTGATATGAATCCCTAATTTAAAAAGATTGGCATGAAGATCCTAGATTCACGTTAAAGAAATAAACAAAACAAAACAAAACCCCATTGCTGTCGAGTCAATTCCAACTCATAGCAACCCTACAGGACAGAGTAGAACTGCCCCATAGGGTTTCCAAGGAACAGCTGGTGGATTCGACCTGCCGACTTTTTGGTTAGCAGTCAAATGTTTAACCACTTGCACCACCAGGGCCCCTTAAAGAAATAAGATTGAGAACAAATAAACATTTTAAATAAAAACTGAAATTATGGCTGATAATTCTATACCATTTTGTCGTAACGTCAGATAAAGCACCCTCAGAACTTTGATGAATATAGGAAGACTCAACAGAACTTTTTTCATGATGTTAACACATAATATGGAAATTGAGGGCACTGACAAATCTCCAGGGACTTCCCATGAAGCAGACAATGTCTAAACTATTTGCATTAATAACATTTTACCTATACTAATTTAACTTCAGGAAGGATGAGCAATTTTTCTGATTTGACAATCTTCCCATGTGACTCATCAAAAGTAACTATCAAAGAAGCATAATTATTTTCAACCCTTCTCCTTTTATGAGGCGCAAGAACAAATCCTTTGTAGTTTTTCCCTCTGGGAAATCTCTAAGATAACTCTAGGTACAAAAGATATCCCCAAACTTTATTTTATTGTACTGTTAGGATTCAATTTTTTTAAGGCAAAATTCAAACGTTTTGAGGAGATTTGAACACTTAAGATAGGATCATGGGTTCACTCAATGGGGAAAGAATGTTGTCGTTGTTGTTAGGTGCCGTGGAGTGGGGTCCAACTTATAGCGACCATATGAACAGCAGAACCAAACACTGCCCGGTCCTGAGCCATCTTCACAACAGTTGTTATTCTTGAGCCCATTATTGCCGCCACTGTGTCAATCCATCTCGTTGAGAGTCTTCCTCTTTTTTGCCGACCCTCTACTCTACCAAGCATGATGTCCTTCTCCAGGGACTGGTCTCTCCTGATAACACGTCCAAAGTATGTATGACTTGGTTTCGCCATCCTTCCTTCTAAGGAGCATTCTGATTGTACTTCTTCCAAGACAGACCTGTTCGTTCTTTTGGCAGTCTGTGGTATATTCACTATTCTTCGCCAACACCACAATTCAAAGGCATCAATTCTTCTTTGGTCTTCCTTATTGATTGTTCAGCTTTCCCATGCATGTGAGGTGATTGAAAACACCATGGCTTGGGTCAGGCGCACCTTAGTCCTCAAGGTGACATCTTTGCTTTTCAACACTTTAAAGAGGTCTTTTGCAGCAGATTTGCCCAATGCAATCCATCTTTTGATTTCTTGACTGCTGCTTCCATAGGTGTTGACTGTAGGTCGAAGTAAAATGAAATCCTTGACAACTTCAAACTTTTTTTCCATTTATCATGATGTTGCTTACTGGTGCAGGTGTGAGGATTTTTGTTTTCTTTATGTTGAGGTGTAATCCATACTGAAGACTGTGGTCTTTGATCTTGATCAGTAAGTGCTTCAAGTCCTCTTCACTTTTAGCAAGCAAGGCTGTGTCATCTGCATAACACAGGTTGTTAATGAGTCTTCCACCAATCCTGATGCCACGTTCTTCATATAGTCCAGCTTCTCAGATTATTTGCTCAGCATACACATTAAGTAGGTATGGTGAAAGGATACAACCTGACGCACACCTTTCCTGACTTTAAAACACAAAGTATCCCCTTGTTCTGTCCGAACAACTGCCTCTTGATCTGTGTACAGATGCCTCATGAGTACAATTAAGCATTCTGGAATTCCCATTCTCTGCAATGTTATCCATAATTTGTTATGATCCACACAGTTGAATGCCTTAGCATAGTCAATATAACACAAGTAAACATCTTTCTGGTATTCTCTGCTTTTAGACGGGATCCATCTGACATCAGCAATGATATCCCTGGTTCCCTGTCCTCTTCTGAATCTGGCCTGAATTTCTGGCAGTTACCTGTTGATATATTGCTGCAGTTGCTTTTGAATTATCTTCAGCAAAATTTTACTTGCATGTGATATTAATGATATTGTTCAATAATTTCTTCATTTGGTGGGATCCCCTTTCTTGGGAATAGGCATAAATATGGATCTTTTCCAGTCGGTTGGCCAGGTAGCTCTCTTCCAAATTTCTTGGCATAGACGAGTGAGCCCTTCCAGTGCTGCTTCCCTTTGTTGAAACATCTCAACTGATATTCTGTCAATTCCTGGAGCCATGTTTTTCACCAATGCCCTCAATGCAGCTTGGACTTCTTCCTTCAGTACCATTGGTACCTGATCATATGCTACCTCTTGAAATGGCTGAACGCCGACCAATTCTTTTTGGTATAATGACTCTGTGTATTCCTTCCATCTTCTTATGATGCTTCCTGTGTCATTTAATATTTTCCCCATAGAATCCTTCAGTATTGCAACTCGAGGCTTCAGTTTTTTCTTCAGTTCTTTCTTCAGTTCTTTCAGCTTGAGAAATGTCGAGTGTGTTCTTCCCTTTTGGGTTTCTATCTCCATATCTTTGCACACTTCATTATAATTACTTTGTCTTCTCGAGCCACCCTTTGAGATCTTCTGTTCAGTTCTTTTACTTCATCATTTCTTCCTTTTGCTTTAGCTACTTGATATTCAAGAGCAAGTTTCAGAGTCTCTTCTAACATCCATTTTGGTCTTTTCTTTCTTTTTAATGACCTCTTGCTTTCTTCATGTATGATTTCCTTGATGTCATTCCACAACTCGTCTGGTCTTCAGTCATTAGTGTTCAGTGGGTCAAATCTCTTCTTGAGATGGTCTCTAAATTCAGGTGGGATATACTCAATGTCATACTTTGGCTTTCGTGGACTTGTTCTAATTTTCTTCAATTTCAACTTGAACTTGCATATGAGCAATTGATGGTCTTTTCTGTAGTCGGCCCCTGGCCTTGTTCAGACTGATGATGTTGAGCTTTTCAGTCATCTATTTCCACAGATGTAGTCGATTTGATTCCTGTGTATTCCATCTGGTGAGGTCCATGTGTACAATTGCCGTTTATGTTGGTGAAAAAAGGTATTTGTAATGAAGAAGTCATTGGTCTTGCAAAACTCTATTATATGATCTCCAGCATCGTTTCTGTCACCAAGACCATATTTTCCAACTACCGATTCTTCTTTGTTTCTAAATTTTGCATTCCAATCACCAGTAATTATCAATGCATCCTGACTGCATGTTCAATCAATATCAGACTGTAGAAGCTGGTAAAAATCTTCAATTTCTTCATCTTTGGTCTTAGTGTGTGCATACATTTGAATAATAGTCGTATTAACTGGCCTTCCTTGTAGGTGTATGGATATTATCCTATCACTGATAGTGTTGTACTTTAGGATAGATCTTGAAATGTTCTTTTTGACTGTGAATGCAATGCCATTCCTCTTCAAGTTGTCATTCCCGGCACAGTAGACCATATGATTGTCCAATTCAAAATGGTCAATACCAGTCTATTTCAGCTCTCCAATGCCTAGAATATAGATGTTTATGCATTCCATTTCATTTCTGATGATTTCCAATTTTTCTAGATTCATATTTCGTATATTCCACATTCCAATTATTAATGGATCTTTGCAGCTGTTTCTTCTCATTTTGAGTCGCGCCACATCAGCAAATGAAGGTCCCAAAATCTTGACTCCATCCACGTCATTAAGGTCGACTCTACTTTGAAGAGGCAGCTCTTGCCCAGTTGTATTGTGAGTGCCTTCCAACATGGGGGGCTCATCTTCTGGCACTATATCAGACAATGTTCTGCTGCTATTCATAAGGTTTTCACTGGCTAACTGCTTTCAGAAGTAGACTGCCGGGTCCTTCTTCCTAGTCTGTCTTAGTCTGGAAGCTCAGCTGAAACTTGTCCACCATGGGTGATCCTGTTGTTATCTGAATTCTGGTGGCATAGCTTCCAGCATCACAGCAACATGCAAGCCCCTACAGTACAACAAACTTACAGACACATGGCGGGAGGGGGAACAATAGTCTCCTCAAAAAAATGGTGCCGGAACATCTGGATTTCCACGTGCAAAATAATGTAGTTTGACACCTACCTCACACCATATACAAAAATTAACTCAAAATGGATCAATGACCTAAATATAAGAGTTAAACCATTAAACTCTTAGAAGAAAACATAAGGGTAAATCTTTAGGATCTTGTTTTTGGAAATTGATTCTTAGATAATTCCCAAAAACCAAACTCGTTGCCATTGAGTAAATTCTGACTCATAGCGACCCTATAGGGCAAGCTGAACTGCTCCATAGGGTTTCCAAGGCTGTACGTCTATATAGAAGCAGAATGTCACATCTTTCTTCTGCGGAGTGGCTGGTGGGTTCCAACTGCCAACATTTCGGTTAGCGGTGGAGTGCTTTAACAACTGTGCCACCAAGGCTCCTTGAATTCTTAGATGTTGTTGTTGTTAGGTGCTGTTGAGTCGGTTCCGACACATATCAACCTTAGGTACAAAAGAACAAAACACTGCTCTGTCCTGCGTCATCCTCAAAATCCTTGCTATGTTTGAGCCCATTGTTGCACTGTGTCAATCCATCTCATTGAGGGTTTTCCTCTCTTTTGCTGACGCTACCTTGATGTCCTTCTCCAGGGAATGATACCTCCTGATAACATGTCCAGTGTACCTGAGACTAAATCTCTACATCTTCACATCTAAGGAGCATTCTGGCTGTATTTCTTCCAAGATGGATTTGGTTGTTCTTCTGACAGTCCATAGTATACTCAGTTTTCTTCGCCAACACCATAATTCAAAGGCATCAATTCTTCTTCAGTTTTCCTTATTTATTGTCCAGCTTTTGCATGCATATAATGTGATTGAAAAAAGCGTGGACTCGGTCAGGCATACCTTAATCCTCAAATTGACATCGTTTCTTTTTTAACACTTTAAAGAGGTCTTTTACAGCAGATTTACAGCCCCCCAAAATACATCGTTTGATATCTTGATGGCTTCCATGGGCATACACTGTAGATTCAAGTAAAATGAAATCCTTGAGAACTTCAGTCTTTTCTCCGTTTATCATGATGTTGCTTATTGGTCCATTTGTGAGGATTTTTGTTTTCTTTATGTTGAGGTGTAATCCATACTGAAGGCTGTGGTCTTTGATCTTCATCAGTAAGTGTGTCAAGTCCTCTTCGCTTTCAGCAAGCAAGGTTGTGTCATCTGCATATCAAAGGTTGTTAATGAGCCTTTCTCCAAACCTGATGCTGTGTTCTTCTTCATATAGTCCAGGATTATTAGCTCAGCAATTCTTAGATACGATGCCAAAATATTTTAGAAATATACTGTGGTGATGTTTGCACAACTTTGTGAATGTAACTGATGCCACTGAATTATACACTTGTTGTCGTTGTTCTTAGGTGCCTTAAAATTGGTTCCAACTCATAGAGACCCTAGGTACAACAGAACAAAACACTCCTCTCCAGTCCCGCGCCATCCTCACAATCATTGTTATGCTTGAGTCCATTGTTGCAGCCATTGTGTCAATTCATCTTGTTGAGGGTCTTTCTCTCTTTTGCTGACCCTCTACTTTACCAAGGATGACGTCCCTCTCCATGGACTGGTCCCTCCTGATAACATGTCCAAAGTATGTGAGACGTAGTCTCACCATCCTTGCCTCTAATGAACATTCTGGCTGTACTTCTTCCAAGACAGATTTGTTATTCTTTTGATAGTCCATGGTATATTCAATATTCTTCGCCAATATGGTAATTCAAAAGCATCAATTCTTCTTAGGTCTTTCTATTCATGGTCCAGCTTTCTCATGCATATGAGGCAATTGAAAACACCATGGCTTGGGTCAGGTGCACCTTAGTCCTGAAAGTGACATCTTTGCTTTTTTAACACTTTAAAAAAGGTCTTTTTCAGCAGATTTGCCCAATGCAACGCGTCCTTTGATTCTTGACTGCTGCTCCCATGGGCATTGATTGTGGATCCAAGTAAAATGAAATTCTTGACAACTTCAATCTTTTCTCCATTTATCATGATGTCGCTTATTAGTCCATTAGTGAGGAGTTTTGTTTTCTTTATGTTAAGATGTAATCCATACTGAAGGTTGCAGTCCTTGATCTTCATCAGTAAGTGCTTCGAGTCTTCTTCACTTTCAGCAACCAAGGTTGTGTCATCTGCATAACACAAGTTGTTAATGAGTTTTCTTCCAATTCTGTTGCCGAGTTCTTCTGCATATAGGCCAGCTTCTCAGATTATTTGCTCAGTATACAGATTGAATAAGTATGGTGGAAGGATACAACCCTGACGCACACCTTTCCTGACTTTAAACCATGCAGTAAGTATCCCCTTGTTCTGTCCAAACGACTGCCTCGCGGTCTATGTACAGATTCCTCATGAGCACAATTAAGTGTTCTGGAATTCCCGTTCTTGGCAGTGTTATCCATAGTTTGTTATGATCCACACAGTCGAATGTCTTTGCATAGTCAATGAAACACAGGTAAACAACTTTCTGGTATTCACTGCTTTCAGCCAAGATCCATCTCACATCATCAATGATATCCGTCCTTCCACGTCACCCTCTGAATCCAGCTTGAACTTCTGGCAGTTTCCAGTCTATATACTGCTGAACCTCTTTTGAATGATCTTCAGCAAAATTTTACTTGTTTGTGTTAGTAATGCTAATGTTCAATCATTTCCACATTCTGTTGGATCACCTTTTTTGGAATGGGCACAAATATAGATCTCTTCCAGTCCATTGGCCAGGAAACTGTCTTCCAAATTTCGTGACACAGACAAGTGAGCATTTCTAGCACTGCATCTGTTCATTGAAACATCTCAATTGGTATTCCACCAATTCCTGGAGCCTTGTTTTTAGCCATTCCCTTCAGTACAGCTTGGACCTTTTCCTTCAGTGCCATTGGTTCTTGATCACATACTTCCTCCTGAAATGGTTGAATGTCGACTAATTGTTTTTGGTATAGTGAATCTTGTGTATTTCTTCCATCTTCTTTGATGCTTCCTGTGTCATTCAGTATTTATCCCGAAGAATTCTTCATTATTGCAACTGAAGGCTTGAATTTTTTTCTTCAGTTCTTTCATCTTGAGAAATGCTGAGCCTGTTCTTCCCTTTTGGTTCTCTATCTCCATATCTTTGCACATCTCATTATAATTACTTTGTTTTCTCGAGCCACCCTTTGAAATCTTCTGTTCAGCTCTTTTACATCATCATTTCTTCCTTTCCCTTTAGTTACTCTACGCTCAAGAATAACTTTCAGAGTCTCTTCTGACATCCATTTTGGTCTTTTCTCTCTTTCCTATCTTTTTAGTGAGCTCTTGCTTTTTTCATGTATGATGTCCTTGATGTCATCCACAGTTTGTCTGGTCTTCGGTCATTAGTGTTCAACGAATCAAATCTATTCTAGAGCTAGTCTCTAAATTAAGGTGGGATATACTCAAGATTGTACTTTGGCTCTCATGGACTTGTTCTAATTTTCTTCAGTTTCAACTTGAACTTCCATATGAGCAATTGATGGTCTGTTCCACAGTCAGCCCCTGGCCTTGTTCTGACTGATGATATTGAGCTTTTCCATCATGTATTTCCACAGATGTAGTCGATTTGATTCCTGTTATTCCATCTGGTGAGGTCCATGTGTACAATCACCGTTTATGTTGGTGAAAAAAGATATTTGTAACGACGAAGTCATTGGACTTGCAAAATTCTATCATGTGATCTCCAGCACCATTTCTATCACCAAGTCATGTTTTCCAACTACTGCTCCTTCTTTGTTTCCAACTTCTGCATTCCAATCACCAGTAGTTATCAATGCACATTGATTGCATGTTTGATCAATTTTAGACTGCAGAAATTGGTAAAAATCTTCAATTTCCTCATCTTTGGCATGGTGGTTGGTGCTGAAATTTGAATAATAGTCATATTAAATAGTCTTCTTTGGAGGTGTATAGATATTATCCTATCACTGACTGTGATGTCCTTCAGGGTAGATCTTGAAATGTTCTTTTCGATGATGAATGCAAAGCCATTCCTCTTCAATTTGTCATTCCTGGCCTAGTCGACCAGATGATTGTCCTATTCATAAAGGCCAATACTAGTCCATTTCAGGTCATTAATGCCTAGGATTTCAATCTTTATCCATTCCATTTCATTTCTGACGACTTCCAATTTTCCTAGGTTCATACTTTGTACATTCCCTGATCCCATTATTAATGGATGGTTGCAGCTGTTTCTTCTAATTTTAAGTCGTGCCACCTCAGCAAATGAAGGTCCTGAAAGGTTTACTCCATCTACATCATTAAGGTCGACTCTACTTTGAGGAAGCAGCTCTTCTCCAGTTGTATTTTGAGTGCCTTCAAACCTGAAGGGTTCATCATTCTGCACGATACCACACAAAGCTCTGCTGCTATTCATAAGGTTTTCACTGGCCATTTTTTTCAGGAGCGGACAGCCAGGTCCTTCTTCCTAGTCTGTCTTGGTCTCGAAGCTCCACTGAAACTTGTCCACCATGGGTGACACTGCTGGTATTTGAAATACCGATGGCATAGCTTCCAGCGTCACAGCAACCTGCAAGCCAACGCAGTACAAAAAAGTGACAGAAGTATGGGGAAAGTGACAGACGTATGGGGCTGTAAAGATTACAGCTAAGTAACACATGGGGTCCCCATGGTTAGAATCAACTTGATGGCAAGGGGGTTTAGGGTTAAATGACTAATGATGTTGAGCATTTTTTCATGTCCTTGTTGGCCATCTGAATTTATTCTTTGGTGAAATGTCTATTCATGTCTTTTGTCCATTTTTTCATTGGGTTGTTTTTCTTTTTGTTATTAAGTTGTAAAAGTTCTTTACATATTCTGGATATTAAACACTTATATATGTTTTCCAAAAATTTTCTCCCAATTTGTAGTTTATCTCTTCACTTTCTTGATAATTCCTTGAGGAACAAAATTTGTTTTTGTTTTTTTAATTTTGGTGAGTTCTCTTTTATCTGTTTTGTGTTTTGTTGCTTGGGCTTTCAGTGTCATATCTAAGTATCCATGTTAAAAATTAGGTCTCAAAGAATTACCAATTATATTTTCTTCAAAAATCTTTAGGGTTTTAGAGAGGTGGGGTCAAGACGGCGGAGTAGTCAGATGCTTCCTGTAGTGCCTCTTACAACAAAGACCAAAAAAAAAAAACAAGTGAATCAATTATATACGACAATCTAGGAGCCATGAACATCAAAGGCAAAGTTGAGGTATCATACTGAGTGGCAGGGGGAGGGAGAGATGGTTTGGAGGCAGGAAGGAGTTGCTAGATCTGGCCCTGTGGGAGACGGTACCCGTCAGGCTGGATCAGCTCACGTGAGTGGTGAGGCAAGCAGTGTGCTCAGGAGGCGTTTTCCACATCGGGAGAGGCCTTGTGGCAGAGAGAATACTCTGGCATCCAGAACCAGTGAAAAGAAGCACTTGATCAGCAAAAGATAAGTACTTGTGTCTGGCCTACCACGCAGCTCAAATAATGCCACTTTTGGGAAAAACCTCTCTCCCATTTACCCCCCCCCCCTCCATGCTCTGCACTGGGTCCTGGGCTGACTTCAGAGATTGCCACATCCCCTGGAATGGAAGTAGGACCCGTCATGAACCCTGAGCCATTTTCCCAGCCCTGGAGAGGGAACAAACGGGAAAAAATGATGTGCCGGTTCCCCTAAGCCAGGAACTAAAGGTAGGCACAGCTCCTAAGGGTAGGCACAAGGGGTCAAGGAATTTGAATGCCTTTCAACTCAGCATAGACTTGTGTGGGCCCATTTCAACACCGTAGGACCTCATTACCACAATACGACAGAGTATATACCTGAAGTATAACTTTAACTATTTCAGCTGTGGGGTGGCAGGTTCATGACATTTGACATTGCTCTGCCCATTGGGCAGGTTCCTTACCTGCTCATATCGGGGGTCTGAGGACTAGTGGCTCCACCCATGCTACCTAGCCAACCACAACAGGGGTCTAAGAATAAGTGGTGCCCCCTAGTCGATACAACCAACAGCACTGGGTGCTGATAGTCTGGCTGCAAAACCTACCCACCTATACAGTCTAGGGAACAGGGACATGCTTTCCTCTCGGACATCTGGGGGTGGCCATCGGCCCCCTGCCTTGCTCAGCATGTGAACCCCTGCTGCAGCCAGACACCTGTGCCTACACCAATCACCCATGTCTGCCTAGGACTGTAGGTGAGAGCGTGCACCACACACTTGCTGGCTGACTACCTGGACACTCGAGCTGAATCCATATAGGAGGAGTGGGCGGACTCCTGGGCTCACATACTTAGTGGCAGTTCTGGCCACCTGGTGGCAGGACATTGGAGCTTCAGGGGCACTAGTCATTGGGCTAGCTCACACGAGCAGCCTATTTGGGCATACAAAAACAAAACAAGAAGCTAGGACACAGTAAGCAAACATCAAATAAATAAATATAATAACTTATTGATGGTTCGGAGACAAACTGTCAATATCAAATCACATAAAGAGGCAGATCATGATGGCTTCAGCAAGCTCCCAACATAAAGAATCAAGAAATTTTCCAGAGGAAGAGAATTTCTTGGACTTACTGGAGGCAGAATACAAAAGAATAATATACAAAACTCTTCAAGAGGTCAGGAAGGAGATCTGACAAAATGCAGATCAAGCCAGGGAACGCACAGACAAAGCAATAGAGGAACTTAAGAAGATTAGAGAAGAGCATAATGACAAATTTAACAGGCTGCAAGAATCCATAGAGAGACAGCAATCAGAAATCCAGAAGATGAACAATAAAATTTCAGAATTAGACAACTCAATAGAAAGTTATAGGGGCAGAGTTGAGGCAATGGAAGTCGGAATTAGTGAGACTGAAGATAAAGCATTTGATGCCAACTTATTTGAGGAAAAATCATACAAAAGGATTAAAAAAATGAAGAAACCCTAAGAATTATGTGGGACTATATCAAGAGCAATAAACTACAAGTGATTGGAGTACCAGAAGAAGGAGGGATAACAGAATATACAGAGAGAATTGTTGAAGATTTGTTGGCAGAAAACTTCCCTGATATCATGGGAAGATATCTTGATGAGAAGATATCTATCCAAGATTCTCATCAAAACCCACATAAGGTAGATAACTAAAAGAAAGTTACCAAGACATATTATAGTCAAACTTACCAAAACTAAAGATAAAGAGAGAATTTTAAAAGTGGCTAGGGATAAATAAAAAGTCATTTACAAAGGAACATCAATAAGACTAAGCTACTCAGCAGAAACCATGCAGGCTAGAAAGCATCGGGATGACATATATAAAGCCTTGAAGGAAAAAAAGTGCCAGCCAAGAATTATATACCCAGCAAAACTGTCTCTCAAATATGATTGTGAAATTTGGGCATTTCCAGATAAACAGAAGTTCAGGAAATTTGCAAAAAACAAACCAAATTACAAGAAATACTAAAGGGAGTCCTCCAGTTAGAAAATCAATAACATCAGATAATAACCCAAGACTAGAAAACAGGGCAGAGCAACCAGATGTCAACCCAGATAGGGAAGTCATGAAAATAACTCAAAGCTAAAACACTGAAAATAGGGAAATAGAGATGTCAATATGTAAAATATGACATTAAAACAAAAAAGAGGGATTAAAAAATGTACATATAGATTTTTCATAGGGAGAGGAAGTCAAGGCAATATAAAGATATAAAAGACTGGTTTAAACATAGAAACATAGGGGTAAATACTAACACATGGCATAAACACAATACGAACCATAAGTAACAATCTACAAGCACCAGAAGAGAGACTAGACGAATGGGAGCGCCTAAAAATCAAACGCTTAAGCTCTTTAAAAGTCTTCACCAAAAGAGTAAAAGGAAAACCTACAGACTGGGAAAAAAATTTTGGCTATGACAAATCCGATCAACGTCTAATCTCTAAAATCTACAAGATACTGCAAAACCTCAACAACAAAAAGACAAATAACCCAATTAAAAAA
>NW_004443996.1:9857569-9860844 GCF_000243295.1 Trichechus manatus latirostris
AAAAAAAAAAAAAGGTTGAGAAGGGAGAGGGTTGACATGTTGTGGGGTTGTTAACCAATGTCATAAAACAATATGTGTACTACTGTTTCATGAAGAACTATTTTTTCTGTAAGCCTTCACCTGAGGTACAATAAAAAAAAATTTAAAAAATGACATCAAAATGACAGCACTAAACTCATACCTATCAATAATTGCGCTGAATGTAAATGGACTAAATTCAGCAATAAAAAGAGAGAGAGTGGCAGAATAGATTTAAAAACACAATTTGTCTATATGCTGCCTAGAAAAGACACACCTTAGACTTAAAGATACAAACAAACTAAAACTCAAAGCATGGAAAAAATATGTCAAGCAAACTACACTCAGAGAAGTGCAGGAGTGGTAATATTAATCTCTGACAAAATAAACTTCAAAGTAATATCTACCACAAAGTATAAGGAAGGACACTGTATAATGATTAGAGGGTCAATACACCCGGAGGACATAACTATAATAAATATTTACACACCCAACAACAGTGCTCCAAAATACATAAAACAAACTCTAATAGCATTAAAAACAGAGATAGACAGCTCCACAATAATAGTAGGAGACTTCAATGCACCACTTTTGGTGAAGGACAGAACATCCAGAAAGAAGCTCAACAAAGATATGGAAGAGCTAAATGTTACAATCAAACAACTTGATCTTTTGGATATATACTGAACACTCCACCCAACAGCAGCCAAGTATACTTTCTTTTCCAACGCACATGGAACATTCTCCAGAATAGACCACATATTAGGCCATAAAGCAAGCCTTAATGGAATCCAAAGCATCGAAAGATTACAAAGCATCTTTTCTGACCATAAAGCCATAAAAGTAGAAATCAATAACAGAAAAAGCAAGGAAAAAAAATCAAACACGTAGAAACTGAACAACATCTTGCTCAAAAACTACTGGGTTATAGAAGAAATGAACTATAGAATAAAGAAATTCATAGAATCAAACAAGAATAAAAACACCTCCTACCAGAACATTGGGAACACAGCAAAAGCAGTGCTCAGTGGTCAGTTTATAGAAATAAATGAAGACATGTAAAAACAGGAAAGGGCCAAAATCAAAACATTAACCCTACAACTAGAACAAGTAGAAAGAGAGCAGCAAAAGAAGCCCTCAGGCACTAGAAGAAAGTAAATAATAAGAATTAGAGCAGAGTTAAGTGAAATAGAGAATAGAAAAACAGTTGAAAGAGTTAACAAGACCAAAAGCTGGTTCTTTGAAAAGATCAACAAAATTGATAAACCTTCGGCCAAACTGACAAAAGAAAAACAGGATACAAAGCAAATAAAGCATATAAGAAATGGGATGGGTGATATCACAACAGACCCAACTGAAAAGAAAAGAATCATAACAGAATACTATGAAAAACTGTACTCTAACAAATTTGAAAACCTAGAGGAAATGGACAAATTTGTAGAAACTCACTACCTACCTAAACTAACACAAACAGAGGTAGAACAAGTAAATAAACCTATAACAAAGAAGAGATTTAAAAGGTAATTTAAAAACTCCCACCCCCCAAAAAAAGCTCTGGCCCTGACAGTTTCACTGGAGAATTCTACCAAACTTTCAGAGAAGAGTTAGCACCACTACTACTAAAGATATTTCAGAGTATAGAAAAGGATGGAATATTCCCAACCTCATTCAATGAAGCCAGCATAGCCCTGATACTAAAACCAGGTAAAGACACCACAAAAAAGAAAATTACAGACCTATATCCCTCATGAAAGTAGACACAAAAATCCTCAAAAAAAATTCTAGCCAATAGAATTCAACAACATATCAAAAAAATTCACCATGATCAAGTGGTATTTATACCAGGTATGCAGGGATGGTTCAACATTAGAAAAACAATCACTGTAATCCATCACATTAATAAAACAAAAGAGAAGAACTACATGATCTTATCAATTGATGCAGAAAAGGCATTTGACAAAGTCCAACACCCATTCATGATAAAAACTTTCAGCAAAATAGGAATAGAAGGGACATTCCTCAACATAATTAAGGGCATTTATGCATAGCTAACAGCCAACATCATCCTAAATGAAGAGAGTCTGAAAGCATTCCCCTTGAGAACGGGAACCAGACAAGGATGCCTTTTATCACCACTGTCATTCAAGATTGTGCTAGAAGTCCTGGCCAGAGCAACTAGGCTAGAAAAAGAAATAAAGGCATTCAAATTGGTAGAGAAGAAGTAAAAGTATCTCTGTTTGCAGATATGAGCTTATACACAGAAAACCCCAAAGAATCCACAAGAAAACTACTGGAACTAATAGAAGATTTCAGCAAAGTTTCAGGATACAAGATAAACGTACAAATTCAACAAAGAGAACCTCGAAGCGGAAATTACCAAATCAATACCATTTACAATAGGCCACAAGAAGATAAAATACTTAGGAATAAATCTAACGAGAGACATGAAACACCTATACAATGAAAACTACAGGGCACTACTGCAAGAAACCAAAAGAGACCTGCATAAGTGGAAAAGAATACCTTGCTCATGGATAGGTAGACTCAACCTTGTGTAAATGTCAATTCTACCCAAAGCTATCTACAGATACAATGCAATCCCGATGCAAATTCCAACAGCATTTTTTAATGAGATGGAGAAACAAATCACCAACTTCATATGAAAAGGTAAGAAGCCCCTGATAAGTAAAGGATTACTCAAGAAGAAGAACAAAGTCGGAGGCCTCACACTACCTGATTTTAGAATCTATTATACTGCCACGGTAGTCAAAATAGCCTGGTACTGGTACAACAACAGATATATAGACCAGTGAAACAGAATTGAAAATCCAGATGTAAATTCATCCACTTATGAGCAGCTGATGTTTGAAAAGGGCCAAAGTCCATTAATTGGAAAAGACAGTCTCCTTAACAAATGGTGCTGACATTACTGGATATCCATCTGCAAAAAAATGAAACAAGACCTATACCTCACACCATCCACAAAAACTAACCCAAAATTGATCAAAGACCTAAATATAAAATCTAAAACGATGAAGATCATGGAAGAACAAATAGGTACAATGCTAGGAGCCCTAATACATGGCATAAAGAGAATACAAACAATGAGTAACAATGCACCAACACCAGAAGAGAAACTAGATAACTGGGAGCTCCTAAAAATCAAACACTTATGCTCATCAAAAGACTTTACCAAAAGAGTAAAAAGACAACCTACAGTCTGGGAAAAAACTTTGGGGCACAACAAATCAGATCAG
>NW_004443996.1:9862014-9873519 GCF_000243295.1 Trichechus manatus latirostris
ACAGAGAGTCCCTGATGGAGCAGGAGAAAAGTGGGGCACAGAACTCAAATTCTAGTAAAAAGACCAGACTTAATGGTTTGAGACTGGTGGGACCCCAGAAGACATGGCCCCCAGGCTCTCTGTTAGCCCAAAACTAAAATCATTCCTGAGGCCAACTCTTCAGACAAAGATTAGACTGGACTATGGGACATAAAATGATAGTCATGAAGAGTGTGCTTCTTAGCTCAAGTAGATAACATGAGACTAAATGGGCAGCTCCTGTCCAGAGGTGAAATGAGAAGGCAGATAGGATCAGGAGCTGGTTGAATGGACATGGGAAGTCCAAGGTGGAAAGGAGTGTGCTGTCACAGCATAGGGAGAGTAACAAGGGTCACATAACAATGTTTGTATAAATTTTTGTATGAGAGACTAACTTGAATTGTAAGCAGTCACTTAAAGCACAATAAAAAAATTAAATTAAAAAAATTTATGGTTTTAGAGCTTACATTTAGGTTTTTTTAAATCTATTTTGCATTAGTTTTTATATATAGTGTGAGCTATGGGTCCATGTTCATTCTTTTGTTAGTGGAAATCCAGTTGTCCTAGCAGCATTTATTAAAGAGACTCTTCCCTCCTCCCCCACCATTGGATGGATTTAGCACCTTGTCAAAAATTAATTGTCCATAGTTGTATGGGTTTATTTCTAGGCTCTCAATTTTATTCCATTGTTCTATATGTCTAACATTATAACAGTACCACACTATTTTGATTACTGTAGCTTTATAATATGTTTTGAGATTGGTAAGTTTGAGTCCTCCTACTTTGTTCTTCTTTTTCAAGGTTGCTTTGGCTATCCATAGCCCATTGCTGTTCCGTATAAATTTGAGGATTAACATTTCCATTTCTGCAAAGAAGGTCGTTGGAATTTTGATGGCTATTGCATTTAATCTATAGATTGCTTTAGCTAGTATTGACATCTTAACAATATTAAGTTTTATAATCCAAGGGCATGGAATATATTTCCATTTATTTAGGTCTTCTTTAATTTCTTTCAGTAATGTTTTATAGTTTTCAGTGTACAAGTCTTTTACTTCCTTGGTTAAATTTATTCCTAAGTATTTTATTCTTTTAGATGCTATTGTAAATGAAATTGTTTTCTTAATTTACTTTTCAGAGACCTCTGTCCTGCAATTCTTTGACCAGGTGGTAGACATTTCTATTCCAATTAGTTGCTGGTGACTCCTTCCATAGTTCCCTCAAATGCCATTATTCACCCCTAGGTCTTACAGCTGAAGTCCTCACCACTGCCATTCTAGGCAGCCCTTTTGAAGAGACCCAAGATGACCTCATGCTGACTTTTTTACGTGGCACACATCTCACTCACAGAAAATACTTATGTATTATTTGCCCTGATTCCAGTACTGTCACCTCTATTCTTCTTCTGCAGTCTGCTTTAGCTTCCTCATGTGTAAGCCAAGCACCAGTCCTTTGTGTTCTCCCAACTGTAGGGAAAATATTTCAAGCTCTCCAAGTTGTCCCATGAAAGCTCCATAACTAGGCTTTATGGGGAGGAAGTAAAGTTCCCCCATCCCTTTCTATTTAGGGAGATGTAAGGATTCACTATATGAAAAAGGCTCTCTCTAAAAAAATCTCTTCATTAATCCTCCTCCTTCTCCTCTCTCCCTTTTACATTCTCCAAAGAGTCAGGAGAATAAAGAGTCAAATAACCCAAGACTTTAAGATTTTGCCTATGGCAATCTGTCTCACACTCACTTTGGTACTCGATACCTGTTTTATTGAGGCCAGATTTGAAACTGGGATTGGATGAGTTTTATTTTAACAATCTGTTACAACTGTATAAGTGCTAGACATTTTTTTTCCAAATCTATCAGGACCTCCAATACATTGATACTTTCACTTTTTCACTGTCCATGAGCTCCATAACGTTCTTATTTTCCTCCTTATACAGGTAGATTCCATGGTTCATCACTAGAACCAATCCCTTGCATACACTCCCTAGCTTCATTTTTCCATCTATCATATCTATCATACTCACCTAGCAAAACACCAAATATAGTTAAAACCACCTCTCTACCTATGCTGCATCTGATCTGATCAGCAGAATATTGCTGGAAAATAACAGAACCATGCCGACAAGTCTCACTTTAAAATTAGGACCTTAAGAATGAAGAACACCAAAAATACAAGGAAAATATTAGCCCAAGAGACAGAAAGGGCCACATAAACCAGAGACTTCATCAGCCTGAAACCAGAAGAACTAGATGGTGCCCAGCTACCACCAATGACAGCCCTGACAGGGAATACAACAAAGAGTCCCTGTCGGAGCAGGAGAAAAGTGGGGTACAGAACTCAAATTCTAGTAAAAAGACCAGACTTAATGGTTTGACTGAGACTGGAGGGACCCCGGAAGACATGGCCCCCGGACTCTCTGTTAGCCCCAAACTAAAATCATTCCCGAGGCCAACTCTTCAGACTATGGGACATAAAATGATACTCGTCAAGAGTGTGCTTCTTAGCTCAGGTAGATACATGAGACTAAATGGGCAGCTTCTGTCCGGAGGTGAGATGAGAAGGCAGAGAGGGTCAGGAGCTGGTTGAATAGACATGGGAAATCTTGGGTGGAAAGGAGGAGTGTGTTGTCACAGTATAGGGAGAGCAACTAGGTCACATAACAAAGTGTATAAATTTTTGTATGAGAAAGTAACTTGAATTGTAAACTTTCACTTAAAGCACAATAAAAAATAATAATAAAATTAGGACCTTACCACTCCCAGAAATTCTACTAATTTCATTAGTTACAATTCATTCAGTTACTCTCCATTCTTCGAGTTAAGTATTTTTTATCTTCTCCTCTTGCCTCAAAATTCCAACATCTCTTCCTTGTCTTCACTCTTGCTGATCACGTTACCTCTTATTTCATTGAGAAGATAGAAGTAAACAAAGGAGAAAAATGTCATTTTCTCAACATCAAATTTACCAAGCTACCTGCATATGACTTCCAGATTGCTCTACTTTCTAGTCATGTTACCTCGGTTAAATCACCTAGCATCTCTCAGTTTTCACATATGAAAAATTGGGATAACAATATTCCTTACCTCATAGGCTGTTACAAGGATGAAATAGGTTAATGCACATAAAACACTTAGCATAGTTTCTGGCATATTGTAAATGTGGAAAAAATGCTAGCTCTTTTATTTCTAAAATTTCTTCTCCTTTCTAAGGTCAGTTCCTCTACTTGACACCAAATTTGCATCCCTATGTCTGAGTCCTGGTTGCGCAGTGGTTAAAGCGATAGACTGCTAACCAAAAGGCTGGCTGTTCAAAACCACCAGTGGCTCCATGGAAGAAAGATGTGGCAGTCTGCTTTCACAGATAGTTAGAGCCTCAGAAACCCCACGGGGTCGCTATGAGTCAAAATTGGCTTGACGGCAGTGAGTTTTTTCTGGAATGCCTGCTCGAGGACTTTACTCCAGCAATTATCTGCTACCTTTTCTGTATCATCAATTTATCCACCTCTGTTGATCATTCCCATTATCATACAAACATGCTGTACTATTTCTCATCTTTAATAACTATACTCTAGTTCCTATGTTCCTCTCCAGCTACTACCCCCACTTCTATGTTCTCTTTAAGGACAAAACTCTTTAACAAAGTTGTTGTGTCTATTTTCTCACCTCACCATTGTCAACTGAATCCACTCCAATCAAGACTGTTTCCCATACTACTCCAGTGAAAACCCTCTTATTAAGGTTGTAATAACCTCTATGTTACCAAATTCAATGTCCAATTCTCAGTCCTCATCCAACTCCACCCATCAGTAGCATTTGATACATTTGATCACCACTCCTGTTTGAAGTATTTTCTTTATATGGTATCTGAGACATTTTGCATGTAGTAAAAGCTTAATATTTAATGAATGAATAATAAATACATGATGGAAAAATTATACCATAGTGCAGTATTTCTCATATCTGAGAACTCAAGAAGCACCAAAAATACCTCTTTAGATGTCCCAATTTGGAAAATACTGCATTAAAAATTAAACATTGTTACTTTACTTGATCTTTTAGCTACTGTATCATTTTACAATCCCACCAGCAATGGATGACAGTTCCAGTTTCTCCACATCCTCACCAACACCTATTATTTGTAAACAACTATAAGCATGGATATTAAGACCATCAAAATCATGTGATAGTTTCAGTTATAAGAGCGTCATCTGAATGGTCCAAAATATACTTACATTGATCTTATTCTAAATTACCACTCAAATAAAAACACAAAATTTGAAATTTTTCATAGAGGACTCTCAGACCTTTGAAAATACCTTGATGGATCACCAGAGGGTACACAAACTCTACAGTTTGAGAAACAGGGGCATAGTGGTCACGATTCTTGGAGTCAGAAAACCTGATAGTTTCATATTCTAGCTTTATTGTTTACTACCTATGTGACTTGGGGCTCTTAACTTTTTTGATCCTCTGTTTTCTTATCTGAAAAAGGAAATAATTATGGTTATTATGGCACTTACCTCATGAGGGTAGTTGTGTGGACTACATGAGATAATTTATAAAAAATGCTAAGCACCTAATAAATGCTTAGTGAATATGATCTCTCATTCTCATTCTGTTGCTCTGTATCTACATTGATCTATCATTTAAAAACTATTTCTATGTAAATTAATGAAGTTTTGTCTCATATCTTAACCTTTCTGTGATGTCAGTCCCTATAACAATCTGATAAATATTAGACATCCTCCACCCTGAACCACCACATGTCTGTCATTTTCTCATACTGTGGTGGATTGTGTGTTGCTGTGATACTGGAAGCTTTGTCACTAGTATTTCAAATGCCAGCAGGGTCATCCTTGGAGGATATGATTCAGCGGAGCTTCCCGACTAAGACAGACTAGGAAGAAGGACCTGGCAGTCTACGTCTGAAAAAATTGGCCAGTGGAAACCTTATGAACAGCACGAAGCATTGTCTGATACAGTGATGGAAGATGAGTCCTTCAGGTTGGAAGGCACTAAAAATATGACTGGGGAAGAGCAGCCTCCTTAAAGTAGAGTCACCGTTAATGATGTGGATGGAGTCAAGCTTTCGGGACCTTCATTTGCTGATGTGGCACTACACAAAATGAGAAGAAACAGCTACAAACATCCATTAATAATCAGAACAGAATGTACGAAGTACAAATGTGGGAAAATTGGAAGTCGTCAAAAATGAAATGGAATGCATTAACATCAATATCTTAGCATCAGTGAGCTGAAATGGACTGGTATTTGCCATTTTGAAACAGACAATCTTATAGTCTACTATATCAGGCATGATAAGTTGAAGAGGAATGCTGTCGCTTTCATTGTCAAAAAGAACATTTCAAGATCTGGTCTGGTATTCTTACTAGAATTTGAGTTCTGCACCCCACCTTTCACCTGCTCCATCAGGGACTCTTTGTTGTGTTCCCTGTCACCTTGAGGACTGACGTGTGCCTGACCGAAGCCACGGTGTTTTCAATCACCTCAAATGCATGGGAAAGCTGGACAATTAATAAGGAAGACGAAAGAAGAGTTGATGCCTTTGAACTGTGGTGTTGGCAAAGAATATTGAATATACTATGGACTGCCAAAAGAATGAACAAATCTGTCTTGGAAGAAGTACAACCAAAATGCTCCTTAGAAGAAAGGATGCGAGACTACGTCTCACATACTTTGGAAATGTTATCAGGAGGGATCAGTCCCTGGAGAAGGACATCATGCTTGGTAAAGTACAGGGTCAGCGAAAAAGGGGAAAACCCTCAATGAGATGGATTGACACAGTGGCTGCAAAAAGGGCTCAAGCATAACAAAGATTGTGAGGATGTTGCAGGACCAGGCAGTGTTTCATTCTGTTGTACAAAATGTCGCTATAAGTTGGAACGGACTCAACCTCACCTAACAAAAACAACAACAAACTCAAATAATTACAAATACTAACACCTCAGCCTCTGTTGCATATTTTCACCATCAACATCATACCAATTCTCTGACTTTAATTTGGTCTAACACAGATCTTTTCCAAAAAGAGAATGAATTAAAAATAGAAAGTACCGATGAAGATAAGAGCTGAATTGTGTAGAACGGATAGAACAGTAATATGAGGGCAAGTATCTTTCATATCTACAGATCAGTCTACATCTGCTGTAAATAATGTTAACATCATGATTTATTTTAATTGCTAAAATATAGAATATTAGTAAATTGAGTCAGATTAACAGACTTTCAGTTAGATAGAAGCAAAAAGAAATGCTGATTGGCACTGCAGTGATACATATATTCAATATACAAAGGGGATTTCAAACAAGAGTTCTAAAATAATTTAAATATGACTTGTAAGAAGGTGGAAACTTATACCAACCTGTTTGACAATTTAGGACAAGAGAATATAAACCTATTGGTCTTTACAGGGATCACAATAAAGAGTCCTGGACAGAGCTGGAGAAAAATGTAGAACAAAATTCTAACTCACAAAAAAAAAGAAGAGACTTACTGGTCTGACAGAGACTGGAGAAACCCCAAAAGTATGGTCCCCAGACACCCTTATACCTCAGTAATGAAGTCACTCCTGAGGCTCACCCTTCAGTCAAAGATTAGACAGGCTCATAAAACAAATGAGACTAAAGGGGCACATCACCCCAGGGGCAAGGACAAGAAGGCAGGAAGGGACAGGAAAGCCAGTAATGAGGAATCTAAGTTTGAGAAGGGAAGAGTGTTGACATCTGGTGGGGTTGGCAACCAACGTCACAAAACAATATGTGTATTAATTATTTAATGAGAAACTAGTTTGTTCTGTAAACCTTCATCTAAAGTAAAATAGTCTTTAAAAAATGATTATAATTTTGATATAATTATCTTACCTCAGAAGAAATAAGTGCAAATTAATGCCACAATGCCTGTTTACCACTTTTCCCTTTCTACAGGATAAAATGTGGTCATATACATGTATGGATAAGCCAAAAACATTTCTCTGAAAAATTAGTAAAGTGTTAAAATTATAAATTAAAATACTTTCCAATAATTTCAAACTCAGAATTTAGACAAAAATAAGCAAATTTTTAAAGAAATTGAAGTTCTTACTGCACAAACTTTATAAGATACAATGGGAAAAAAACAAACAACAAAAGGGGTTGCGTTAAGTTATCTCTACAGTCCCTTCTAACTATATAATTTAATATTTGTTATATTAAATATATTTTATGCAGCTTATAAGATATGAGTAAGCTTATGTACCCACTTAAACCTTCATTTATGGGACTCCTGAATATTAAACTTGTAAGTGTACCAAAGTCCTTCTAAAAAATCTAGTTGCCGTATTTGCAAGTAATTAGATGATCAATAGCGAAAATTTCATAACAGTATTATATTTCCTGACAAGCCATAAAGCTACAATATATAGCAAATCATGTTTCCTCACTTTTGTTGTGATGCTCTGGATGATGAGGGTATGTGTATATTTATATAAGCAAATTTTCTGTCATATATAATCAGCCACACTTTAAAATACTGATAGAGGCGGGGCCAAGATGGCAGACTAGTGAGACGCTTCCGGTGGGCCCTCTTACAAAAAGACCTGAAAAAACAATTGATTCGATTATATATGGAAATCTGGGAGCCCTGAACATCAAAGGCAGAGTTGAGGAACCGGACTGAGTGGCCGGGGGAGGGAGAGTCGGTTCAGAAGCAGCGAAGAGTTGCCAGACCTGACCCGGTGGGAGCCTGAGCCCTTCAGGCCTGATCAGCTTGGGGGTAAACAGTAAGACAGGCAAGCGGAGGTGCTTGGGAGGCGCATTTTCTGCACTGGGAGAGACCCAGCACTAGAGAGTCTACACGGCCACCCAGAACCAGTGAGAAGCAGCCCTCAATCAGGTGAAAGATAAGTAATTGCATACGGCCTACCACGCGGATCAAAAACACCCTCCTTAGGGAAAAGCCTCTCTCCCATTTACCTCACCACTCCCTACTCTGCACTGGGTCCTGGACCGGCTTCAGCAATAGCCGAGTCCCCTGGGCCAGAAGTAGGCTCCATCACACGCCAGAGGCATTCTCTCTGCCTTGGAGGGTGAACAAATTAACAAACAGGGGAAAAAATAAACTGCCAGTTCCCCTAAGCCAGGAACCCAAGGTAAGCTCAGCTCCTTTGCCTAGGCACAGGCATAAGGGATCCCGGACTCTGAGTGCCTTTTGCCCTGCATAGACTTGTATGGGCCCATCTCAACTGTGTAGGCCCTCATTACCTCAGTACAACAGGGTATATACCAGAACCATTACATCAACTGTTTCAGCTGTGAAGTGGCAGGTTTGTGACATTTGACACTACTCTGCCCATTAAGCAGGGTCTTCACCTACCCACCCCAGTGGCCTGAGGACTGGTGGCTCCACCCACATCACCTAGCCACCTGCGAGAGGGGCCCTTGAATAAGAAGTGACCCCAGTCCTTACAGCCAACAGCATCACGTGCTCATAGTCCGGCTGCAAAAACCACCCACCTACACGCTCTGGGGAACAGGGACGCACCTTTCTCCTGGACACTCAGAGGTGGCCGTCAGCTCCCTGACTTTCTCAGAGTGTGTCCCCCTGCTGCAGGCAGATGCCTGTATCTACACCAATCACCCATGCCTGTCTAGGACTGTAAGAGAGAGCTTACACCACATACTTGGTGGCTATCTACCCGGGCACCTGAGCTGAATCCATACAGGAGGAGTGGGCAGGCTCCTGAGCTCAATACCTAGTAACGGACCACCTGGTGACAAGAAATTAGAGCTTCAAAAGTGCCAACAATCCAATTCGCTCATATGAGCAGCCTATTTAGGCATATCAAAACAAAAGAAGACGCTAGGACACAGTAAGCAAACATAAAATAAATAAATCTAATAACTTATTGATGGCTCGGAGACAACAGTCAATATCAAATCGCATAAAGAGGCAATCAATGATAGCTTCAGCAAGATCTCAGAATAAAGGATCTAGAAATTTTCCAGAGGAGGAAAATTTCTTGGAATTACCGGAGGCAGAATACAAAAGAATAATATACAAATCTCTTCAGGAAATTAAGCAAAATGCAGAACACACAATAGAGGAAATTAAAAAGATTAGAGAAGAGCATAATGATAAATTTAACAGGCTGCAAGAATCCATAGAGAAATAGCAATCAGAAATCCAGAAGATTAACAATAAAATGTCAGAATTAGACAACTCAATAGAAACCCATAGGAGCAGAACTCAGACAACGGAAGTCAGAATTACTGAGAACGAAGATAAAGCAGGTGACACCAACTTATTTGAGGAAAAATCAGACAAAAGGATTAAAAAAATGAAGAAACCCTAAGAATTATGTGGGACTCTATCAAGAGGAATAACCTACCAGTGACTGTAGTACCAGAACAGGGGAGGATAACAGAAAATAGAGAGAGAATTGTTGAAGATTTGTTGGCAGAAAACTTCCCTGATACCATGAAAGATGAGAAGATATCTATCCAAGATGCTCATCAAACCCCCCATAAGGTAGATCCCAAAAGAAAGTCACCAAGACATATTATAATCAAACTTGCCAAAACCAAAGATACAGAGAATTTTAAGAGCAGCTAGGGATAAACGAAAAGTCATTTACAAAGGAGAGTCAATAAGAATAACCTTGGACTACTCAGCAGAAACCATGCAGGCAAGAAGGCAATGGGATGACATGTATAAAGCCTTGAAGGAAAAAATAACTGCCAGCCATGAATTATATACCCAGCAAAACTGTCTCTCAAATATGATGGTGAAATTAGTGTACTTCCAGATAAGCAGAAGTTTAGGGAATTTGCAAAAATCAAACCAAAATTACAAGAAATACTAAAGGGAGTCCTCCAGTTACAAAATCAGCAACATCAGATAACAACCCAAGAATAGAACACAGGACAAAGCAACCAGATATCAACCCAGATAGGGAAGATGCAAAAGTAAATAGAAGCTACAAAACTGAAAATAGGGAAACAGATGTCAACATGTAAACATTAAAACAAAAAAGAGGGACTTGATATATGTAGACATAGATTTTTCATATGGAGAGGAAATAAGGTGATATAAAAAAAATAAAAAGAATGGTATAAACTTAGAAAAATAGGGGTAAATATTAAGGTAACCACAAGGAAACTAACAATCCTACAAGTCAAAATAAAAAACTAGAAAAATTAAAGACTCATCAAATACAAAACCAACAACAATGAAAAAAGATGAAAAGACGATACATAAAGAAAAATGACTCAGCACATAAAATTAAGTGGAACAAAGAAACTGTGAACAACACACAAAAAAACACATCAAAATAACAGCACTAAACTCATTACTATCAATAATTATGCTGAATGTAAATGGACTACATGCACCAATAAAGAGACAGAGAGTGGCAGATCAGATTAAAAAAACATGATCCATCTATATGCTGCCCACAAGTGATACACCTTAGACTTAAAGACACAAACAAACTAAAACTCAAAGGATGGAAAAAATATATCAAGCAAACAACACTCAAAAAAGATCAGAAGTGGCAATATTAATCTCTGACAAAATAGACTTTACAGTAAAATCCACCACAAACGATGAGGAAGGACACTATATAATGATTAAAGAGTCAGCACACCAGGAGGACATAACTATAATAAATATTTACACACCCAAGGACAGGGCTCCAAAATATGTACACAAACTCTAACAGCACTGAAAAGAGAGATAGACAGCTCCACAATAGTAGTAGAAGACTTTCACACACCAATTTCGGTGAAGGACAGAACATCTAGAAAGAAGCTCAACAAAGTCACGGAAGGGTAAATGCTAAAATCATCCAACTTGATCTCATAGACATATACCAAACACTGCACCCAACAGCAGCAAAGTATACTTTTTTTTTCCAACACATATGGAACATTCTCCAGAATAGACCACATATTAGGCCATAAAGTAAGCCTTAACAAAATCCAATGCATTGAAACATTACAAAGCATCTTTTCTAACCATAAAACCATAAAAGTAGAAATCAACAACAGAAAAAGCAAGGAAAAAAAAATCAAACACATGGAAACTGAACATCTTGTTCAAAAACTACTAGGTTATAAAGAAATTAAGGATGGAATCAAGAAATTCATAAAATCAAACAAGAATGAAAACACATCCTACCAGAACCTTTGGGACACAGCAAAAGCAGTGCTCAGGGGTCAGGTTATAGCAATAAATTCACACATCCAAAAAGAAGAAAGGGCCATAATCAAAACATTAACCCTACAACAGGAACAAGTACAAAGAGAGCAGCAAAAGAAGCCTGTGGGTGCCAGAAGAAAGGAAATAATAACAATTAGAGAAGAATTAAATGAAATAGAGAATAGAAAAACAATTGAAAGCATTAACAAGACCAAAAACTACTTCTTTGAAAAGATCAACAAAATTGATAAACCGCTGGCCAAACGGACAAAAGAAAAACAGGAGAAGAAGTAGATAA
>NW_004443996.1:9873619-9886060 GCF_000243295.1 Trichechus manatus latirostris
CCCAACCATTGGCCCGGATGGCTTCACTGGAGAATTCTACCAAACTTTCAGAGAAGAGTTAACACCACTACTACTAAAGGTATTTCAGAGCATAGAAAATGATGGAATACTCCCAACCTCATTCTATGAAGCCAGCATAACCCTGATACCAAAACCAGGTAAAGACACCACAAAAAAAGAAAATTACAGACCAATGTCCCTCATGAACGCTGACACAAAAATCCTCAACAAAATTCTAGCCAATAGAATTCAGTGACATATGAAAAAACTAATTCACCATGATCAGGTGGGATTTATATCAGGTATACAGGGATGGTTCAACATTAGAAAAACAATCAGTGTAATCCATCACATTAATAAAACAAAAGAGAAGAACCACATGATCTTATCAATCAATGCAGAAAAGGCATTTGACAAAGTCCAACACCCATTCATGATAAAAACTCACAACAAAATAGGAATAGAAGGGAAATTCCTACAATGTAATTAAGGGCAATTATACAAAGCCAACAGCTAACATCATCCTAAATGGAGAGACTTTGAAAGCATTCCCCATGAGAATGGGAACCAGACAACGGTGCCCTTTATCACCACGCTTATTCAGCTTTGTGCTGGAGGTTCTAGCCAGAGCAATTAGGCTAGAAAAAGAAATAAAGGGCATCCAGATTGGTAGGGAAGACATCAAAATATCTCTATTGGTAGATGATACGATCTTATACACAGAAAACTCCAAAGAATCCACAACAAAACTACTGGAACTAGTAGATTTCAGCAAAGTTTCAGGAAACATGATAAACATATGAAAATCAGTTGTATTCCTTTACACCAACAAAGAGAGCCTCGAAGAGGAAATCACCAAATCAATACTATTTACAATATCCCCCAAGAAGATAAAATACTTAGGAATAAATCTAACCAGAGATGTAAAAGATCTATACAACAAAAACTACAAGACACTACTGCAAGAATCCAAAAGAGACCTGCATAAGTGGAAAAACATACCTTGCTCATGGATAGACAGATTCAACATTGTGAAAATGACAGTTCTACCCAAAGCAATTTACACATGCAATGAAATCCCGATCCAAATTCCACCGGCATTTTTTAATGAGATGGAAAAATAAATCACCAACTTCATATGGAAAGGGAAGAGGCCCTGCATAAGTAAGGCATTACTGAAGAAGAACAAAGTGGGAGGCCACACACTATCTGATTTTAGAAACTATTATACCGTCACGGTAGTCAAAACAGCCTGGTACTGGTACAACCACAGATACATAGAATTGAGAATCCAGACATAAATTCATCCACCTAGGAGCAGCTGATATTGGACAAAGACCCAAAGTCTGTTAACTGGGGAAAAGACAGTCTCTTTAACAAATGATGCCAGCATAACTGGATATTCACCTGCAAAAAAAAAACTGAAACAAGAGCCATACCTCACATCATGCACAAAAACTAACTCAAAATGGATCAAAGACTTAAATATAAAATCAAAAACGATAAAGATCATGGAAGAAAAAATAGGGACAACTCTAGGAGCCCTAATACATGGCATAAATACAATATGATCCATAAGTAACAATGCACAAGGACCAGAAGAGAGACCAGATAAATGGGAGCTACTAAAAAATCAAAACACTTACGCTTGTCAAAAATCTTCACCAAAAGAAGTTATCTCCGAGGTTCACCGTTCAGCCTGGGAGTGGACAGTCCCGTAAAACCAAATGGGACTAATGAGGTACAGTACTCCAGTGACAAGGGCCAGAAGGCAGAAGGGGACAAGGAAGCTGGTGATAGGGAACCCAAGGTTGAGCAAGGATATTGTTGATGTGATGTGAGATTGTTAACCATTGTCATAGGGCAACATGTGTAGTAACTGTTAAATGAGAAACTATTTGCTCTGTAAGACTTCACCTGAAGTACAATAAAAAAAAAAAAACTTCACCAAAAGAGTAAAAAGACAACCTACAGACTGGGAAAAAAATTTTGGCTACCACAAATCCAATCAGCATCTAATTTCTAAAATCTACAAGATACTGCAAAACCTCAACAACAAAAAGACAAATAACCCAATTAAAAAATGGGGAAGGGATATGCACAGGCACTTTGCCAAAGAAGATATTCAGGCAGCTAACAGACACATGAAGAAATGCCCACAATCATTAGCCATTAGAGAAAAGCAGATCAAAACGACAATGAGATATCATCTCACCCCAACAAGGCTAGCATTAATCCAAAAAACAGAAAACAATAAATGCTGGAGAGGTTGTGGAGAGACTGGAACACTTACACACTTTTGGTGGGAATGTAAAATGGTACAACCACTTTGGAAATCGATTTTGTGCTTCCTTAAAAAGCTAGAAATAGAAGTACCATATGATCCAGCTATACCACTCCTTGGAACACATCCTTGTGAAATAAGAGGCGTCACACGAATAGATATATTCACACCCATGTTCATTTCAGCACTGTTCACAATAGCAAAAAGATGGAAACAACCTAGCTGCACATCAACGGACCAATGAATTAACAAATCATGGTATATCCACACAATGGAATACTACGCAGTGATAAAGAACAACAATGAAGCCATTAAACATCTTACAACATGGAGGAAGCTGGAGGTAATTATGCTGAGTGAATTTAGTCAGTCACAGAAGGACAAATATTGTATAAGACCACTATTATATGAACTCAGGAAAAGGTTTAAACACAGAAGAAAACAGTCTTTGATGGTTACAAGGGTGGGGAGGGAGGGTGATGATTACTTACTAACTAGATAGTAGATAAGAATTATCTTAGGTGAAGGGGAGGACAGCACACACTACAGGGGAATTCAGCACAACTAGACTAAACCAAAGCTAAGAAGTTTTCTGAATACAATCAAACACTCTGAGGGACAGAGTAGCAGGGGTAGGGGTCTGGGGACCATGCTTTCAGGGGACATCTAGGTCAATTGGCATAACAAAGCTTATTAAGAAAATGTTCTGCATCCTACTTTAGTGAGTGGCATCTGGGGTCTTAAAAGCTTGCAAGCAGTCATCTAAGATGCATCAATTGGTCCCAACCACCTGGAGTAAAGGAGAATGAAGAACACCAAAGACACAAGGAAAGTATTAGCCCAAGAGACAGAAAGGGCCACATAAACCAGAGACTTCATCAGGCTGAGACCAGAAGAACTAGATGGTGGCCAGCTACCACCAATGATTGCCCTGACAGGGAACACAACAGAGAGTCCCTGGTGGAGCAGGAGAAAGGTGGGGTGCAGAACTCAAATTCTAGTAAGAATACCAGACTTAATGGTGTGACTGAGACTGGAGGTACCCTGGAAAGCATGGCCCCTGGATTCTCTATCAGCCCAGAACTGAAAAATTTCCAAGGCCAACTCTTCAGACAGGGATTGGACTGGACTGTGGGACATAAAGTGATACTCGTGAGGAGTGTCCCTCTTAGCTCAAGTAGATACAAGAGCCTAAATGAGCAGCTTCTGTCCGGAGGTGAGATGGGAAGGCAGAGAGGGTTAGCAGCTGGTTGAATGGACACGGGGAATCAGGCGTGGAAAGGAGGAGTGTGCTGTCACAGTATGGGGAGAGCAATCAGAGTCACATAACAATGTATGTATAAATTTTTGTACAGAAAAAAATTTTAAAAATGGAATACTGATAGCTTTTTCCTCCCTGGCATGTGGATACATACAACATCTAAGTCATTTTTTCACTAATTTATCTGATAAAGATTTAAATCATATTTTATGATAATTTTCAAGATTTGGAGGAAAAAACTAAGTGAATTGTCTTATAATTTCTACACTGTGCCAATAATTTTGATGTAGAGGGTTGACACAGAGGTTTGTACAATAATGCAAGGAAATGTATTCTATGGCCCTAAACCTTTTCCAATGTTGGAATTACATTTTAAAATGGTTTGAAAAATCTATGAATCATTTTCAAAATATTTTTTTAATAGAAGGAATGACAGCCTTAATTTCAGACAGATGCAATCAACTCTCCATTATTTGTACAGTTAGAGAGAAGCAAGGTAGTTAATCTAATGACATTTCTGTTTCATATTACAATTTCTTTTGACTCCTAAATGTATTGTAACTATGTCTGATGAGATTAAGGATTTCTTTTACACATATACTAAGTGTTTTTCCTTAATTTTACAAAACTTGGGATCATCTTATACAATTATTTCATGGTTTCTCTCAAAAATACAGACACAGCTCAAGTGCAGTACATCATGGCTCCAATTTATTCCTTTTAATCACTATATTATATTCCATGGTATTCTATAGTATTCCATACTAATCCACAGGATTTACTGGAGTTTATTCGACTTTTCCCCTATTAATTGACTTTTCAATGTTTCCATTTCCTCTCCAAACACACACACTCACACAAACAGCACTCCACTAAACATCCTTTTATGTATATGCTTATGTATTGGTGATTTTATTTACATAGGATGTAATCTTCAAAGTGGAATTGATAGGTCTATGAGTATTTTTAAATTATTACTTGCAAAGAAAGACTGTAGAAATTCACACTTTAACCAGCATTGTATGAGAGGGTGAGTTTTCTCACACCCTTGAGAGTCCTAAATATTATCAACTTCATTACATTTTGTCAGCTTGATGAATAAAAACTATTATATATCTTTGTTGTTTTCATTTGCATTTCCCTCACTATCTGTGAGGCTGGGCATCTTTACATATATTTACATATATATTTACATATATTACTTTGCCAAGTTGCATTTCCTCTTCTGTGAATTGTCTCTTCATAATATATTCACAAGCAAAATAAAGAAGTCATACTGTAAAGCTGTGGCTCAAGAAGGCCTGGAACATTACTAACTGCTTTATTTTTAAGTGACTAGAGGACCAACACTTCAAAATGTACTGTTATATATTTCCTTACAAGATGTATAGCTGCCATACTGAACTACCTGTTTTACAATATTTGTGGGTGGGACTTCATCTGTGCCTCGCTCACCTCTATCTCCATTTTTGGACTGATATAAGGAAATGAGGGTTTGAAATCTCTCCCAGGGTCTCAATTTTCCCAACTTCAAAACAAGGAGATTGGGCTAATGATAAACCCATTACATGTTAACAACAATAACACATTTTTATGAAAAATAATTACATTTTCCAAAGCAAAATAAATCAGTTAGAAGAGTAACATTAGAGACCTACATAAGTGGAAAAACATACCACGCTCATGGATAAGAAGACAACATTGTGAAAATGTCAATTCTACCCAAAGCGATCTACAGATACAATGCAATCCCGATCCAAATTCCAATGGCATTTTTTAATGATGGAGAAACAAATCACCAACTTCATATGGAAAGGGAAGAGGCCCTGCATAAGTAAAGCATTACTGAAGAAGAAGAACAAAGTGGGAGGACTCACACTACCTGATCTTAGAACCTATTATACCGCCACGGTAGTCAAAACAGCCTGGTACTGGTACAACAACAGATACATAGACCAGTGGAATACAATTGAGAACCCAGATGTAAATCCATCCACCTATGAGCAGCTAATATTTTACAAAGGCCCAAAGTCCATTAAACTAGGAAAAGACAGTCTCTATAACAAATAGTGCTGGCATAACAGGATATCCATCTGCAAAAAAAAAAAAGAGAAATAGGACCCATACCTCACACCATGCACAAAAACTAACTGAAAATGGATGAAAGACCTAAATATAAGATCTAAAACGATAAAGATCATGGAAGAAAAAATAGGGACAATGCTAGGAACCCTAATACATGGCATAAATAGTATACAAACCATAACTAAAAATGACAAAAACCAGAAAAGAAACTAGATAAGTGTGAGCTCCTAAAAATCAAACACTTACGCTCATCAAAAGACTTCACCAAAAGAGTAAAAAGATAACCTATAGACTGGGGAAAAAAAAATTGGCTATGACATATCTTATAATGGTCTAATCTCTAAAATTTACAAGATACTGCACAACCTCAAAAACAAAAAGACAAATAATTCAATTTAAAAAATGGGTAAATGATATGAACAGACACTTCACCAAAGAAGACATTCAGGCGGCTAACAGACACATGAAGAAATGCTCATAATCATTAGCCATTAGAGAAATGCAAATCAAAACTACAATGATATACCATCTCACCCCAACAGGGCTGGAACTAATCCAAAAAAACACAAAATAATAACATTTGGATAGGTTGTGGAGAGATTGGAACACTTATGTACTGCTGGTGAGAATGTAAAATGGTACAACCACTTTGGAAAACAATTTGGCACTTCCTTAAAAAGCTAGAAATAGAAGAACCATACAATCCAGCAATCCCACTTCCTAGGAATATATCCTAGAGGAATAAGAGCCACCACACAAAGACATATGCACACCCATGTTCATTGCAGCATTGTTCGCAATAGGAAAAGGATGAAAACAACCTAGGTGTCCATCAACTGGCGAATGGATAAACAAATTAAGGTACATAGACACAATGGAATACTAAGCAACGATAAAGAACAATGATGAATCCGCGAAACATCTCACAACATGGATGAATCTGGAGGGCATTATGCTGAGTGAAATTAGTCACAAAAGGACAAATATTGTATGATACCACTATTATAAGAACTCAATAAAAGTTATAAACACAGAAAAAAGCATTCTTTGATGGTTACGAGGGTGCGGGAGAGGGGGAAGGGCACTCATTATCTAGATAGTAAACAAGGATCAACTTCAGTGAAGGGAAGGACAACACACACTACAGAAGAAGTCAGTACAACTGGACTAAACAAAAAGCTAAGAAGTTTCCTGGACACATCCAAACATTTTGAAGGACAGAATAGCTGGAGCTGGCGCCTGGGGACCATAGTTTCTGGGGACATCAAGGTCAATTGGCATAACAAAGTTTATTAAGAAAATGTTCTGCATCCCACTTTGGTGAGTGGCGTCTGGGGTCTTAAAAGCTTGCGAGTGGCCATCTAAGATGAATCAATTGCTCCCATTCTACTTGGAGCAAAGGAGAATGAGGAAAACCAAAGACATAAGGAAAATATCAACCCAAGAGACTAAAGGTCCACATAAACCAGAGACGACACCAGCCTGAGACCAGAAGGACTAGACGGTGCCAGTCTACCACCAATGACCACCCTGACAGAGAACACAACAGAGAGTCCCAGAGGGAGCGGGAGAAAAGTGTGGAGCAGAACTCAAATTCATGTAAAGAGACCAGACTTAATGGTCCGAGAGCGACTGGAGGAACCTCTGAAACTATGGGTTTCGGACGCTCTGTTAAGCCAAAACTGAAAGCATTCCCAAAGCCCACTCTTCAAAGATTAGACAGGACTATAAAACAAAAAATATTACATGTGAGGAGTGTGCTTCTTTGTTCAATCAGATACAGGAGACCAAATGAGCGGCTCCTGTACAGAGGCAGGATGAGAAGGCAGGAAGGGACAGTAACTGGTTGAATGGACACAGGGAACACGGGGTGGAAAGGATGAGTGTGCTGTCACATTGTGGGGATTGCAACTAATTTCACAAAACAATATGCATATAAACTTTTATATGAGAAATTAACTTGAGCTGTAAACTTTCACCTAAAGCACAATTTAAAAAAAAAGAGTTAACAGTTTACATTTTTGAAAATCTCTTTAAAGTCTGGTAGCTTGATTCTAATATCATTTTCCACATTCAATCTGTTGCAATAAGTTCTTTTGGTTGAAGTATTGAAAGAAATCAATCTCCCACAGATACGTAGTTGGAAAAAGGAAAAGCATTTTAATAGCCTTTTTACATAATTATAAATATTATTTGATACACCAAAATTCAACAATAGTATTTTCTTAAAATTTAATTGCAATATGGAATCCAAAACTATATCAAGGAATGTTGTGTCCTCTGTTACATTAAAACACATTTATCTATCTAGCACTTTATCATTTTTTTTGTTGTGACTTAGGTGAAAGTTTACAAAGAAAATTAGTTTCTCATTAAAGAGTTAATATACACGTTGTTTTGTGACATTGGTTGCCAATCCTGCGATGTGTTAACACTCTCCCCTTCTCCACCCCAGGTTCTCTGTTTCCATTCCTACAGTTTTCCTGTCCCTCCCTGCCTTCTTTGCTTTTGGGCTGGTGTGCCCATTAGTCTCATATACATGATTGAGCTATGAAGCACCTCTCTCATGTGTGTTATTGTTGGCCCTATGTTGTTGTTAGGTGTCACTGAGTAGATTCCAACTCATAGCAACCGCAGAAAGAAATACTGCCGGGTCCTGCCCATCCTCACAATTGTTGCTATGTTTAAGTCCCTTGTTGCAGCCACTGTATCAATCCATCACACTGAAGGTCTTCCTCTTTTTCACTAATCCTCTACTTTACCAAGCATGATGTTCTTCTCCAATGATTGGTCCCTCTTGATAACATGTGCAAAGTATGTGAGACAAAGTCTCGTCATCCTTGCTTCTAAGGAGCATTCTGGATGTACTTCTTCTGAGACAGATATGTTCATTCTTATGGCCAAAAACAAATGAACTCATTGCTGTCGAGTCGATTCTGACTCATAGCAAGCCTATAGGACTGAGTAGAACTGCCCCATAGGGTTTCCAAGGAGTGGCTGTAGGATTCAAACTGCCGAACTTTTCGATAGTAGCCAAATGCTTAACCACTGCACAACCAGTCCATGGTGTGTTCAATATTCTTCGCCAACACTATAATTCAAAGGCATAAATTCTTCTTGGGTCTTCTTCATTCATTGTCCAGCTTTCGCATGCATATGAGGCGATTGAAAACATCATGGTTGGGTCAGGCACACCTTAGTCCTTAAAGTGACATCTTTGCTTTTTAACACTTTAAAGAGATCTTTGCAGCAGATTTGCCCAATGCAATGCGTTGTTGGATGTCTTGACTGCTACTTCCATAGACGTTGATTGTGGACTCAAGTAAAATGAAATCCTTGACAACTTCAAACTTTTTCTCCGTTTATCATGATGTTTCTTATTGGTTCAGTTACAAGGATTTTTGTTTTCTTTATGTTGAGGCTGTGGTCTTTGATTTTCATCAGTAAGTGCTTCAAGTCCTCTTTACTTTCAGCAAGCAAGACGGTGTCATCTGCATATCGCAGGTTGTTAATGAGTCTTCCTCCAATCCTGATGCCCCAGTCTTCTTCATATAGTCCAGCTTCTCAGATTATTTGCTCAGCATACAGATTGAATAAATACGGTGAAAGGATATAACCATGACACACATCTTTCCTGTCTTTAAACCACACAGTATCCCCTTGTTCTGTCAAATGACTGCCCCTTGGTCTAAGTACAGTTTCCTCAGGAGCACTATTAAGTGTTCTGGAATTCCCATGCTTCGCAGAGTTATCCATAATTTGTTATAATCCATACAGTTGAATGTCTTTGCATAATCAATAAAACACAAGTAAACATGTTTCTGGTATTCTCTGCTTTCAGCCAAGATCCATCTGACATCATCAGTGATATCCCTCGTTCCACATCCTCTTCTGAATCTGGCTTGAATTTCTGTCATTTCCCTGTCGATGTAAGGCTGCAACTGCTTTTTAATGATCTTCAGCACAATTTTACTGGCGTGTGATATTAATGATATTGTTTGATAACTTCTGCATCTCGTTGAATCACCTTTCTTTTGATTGGGCATGAATATGGATCTTTTCCACTAGGTTGGCCAGGTAACTTTTTTCCATATTTCTTGGCATAGACTAGTGAGCACTTCCAGCTCTGCATCCATTTGTTGAAACTTTTCAATTGGTATTCCACTAATTCCTGGAGCCCTGTTTTCCACCAATGCCTTGAGTGCAGCTTAGCGTTCTCCCTTCAGTACCATTGGTTCTTCACCATATGCTACTTCCTGAAATGGTTGAACATCAATCCTTTTTGGTACAGTGACTCTGTGTATTCCTTCCATCCTCTTTGATGCGTCCTGCATCGTCCAATATTTTCCCCGTAGAATCCTTCAATATTGCAAATTGAGGCTTGAATTTTCTTCTGAGTTCTTTCAGTTTGAGAAATGCTGAGCCTGTTCTTCCCTTTTGGTTTTCTGTCTCTAGGTCTTTGCACATTTCATTACAATTACTATGTCTTCTCGAGCTATCCTTTGAAATCTTCTGTTCAGCTCTTCTACTTCGTCATTTCTTTCATTCACTTTAGCTACTTGACGTTCAAGAGCAAGTTTCAGAGTCTTTACTGACATCCATTTGGTCTTTTCTTTCTTTCCTATCTTTTTAACGACCTTTTGCTTTCTTTATGTATGATGTCTTTGATGTCATCCCATAACTCTTCTGGTCCTCAGTCATTAGTGTTTAGTGCATCAAATCTATTCTTCAGAAGGTCTCTAAATTCAGGTGGGATATACTCAAGGTCATACTTTGGCTCTCATGGACCTGTTTTAATTTCCTCCAGGTTCAACTTGAACTTGCATATGAGCAATTGATGGTCTGTTCCACAGTTGGCTCCTGGCCCTGTTCTGACTGATTATACTGAGTTTCTCCATCATCTTTTCCCCAGATATGGTCAATTTATTCTTGTGTATTCCATCGTGTGAAGTCCACGTGTATAGTCATTTATATTGTTGAAAAAAAGCTATTTCTGATGAATAAATCATTGATCTTGCAAAATTCTATCATGTGATCTCTAGTGTCATTTCTATCACCAAAGCCATATTTTCCAACTAGTGATTCTTCTTCTTTGCTTCCAACTTTAGCATTCCAATCTCCAGTAATTATCAATGCACCTTGATTGCATGTTTGATCAATTTCAGACTGCAGAAGTTGGTAAAAATCTTCAATTTCTTCAACTTTGGTATTAGTGGCTGGTGGTATTAGTGGTAAATTTGAATAATAGTCATATTAACTGGTCTTCCTTTTAGTCATATGGATATTATCCTGTCACTGACAGCATTGTACTTCAGGACAGATATTGAAAGGTTCTTTTTCGACAATGAATGCAATGTCATTCCTCTTCAGTTTTTCATTTCCAGCATAGTAGACCATATGATTGTCCAATTTCAGCTCACTAACGCCTAGGATATCATTCTTCAAGAGTTTCATTTCATTTTCATTTCAATCTTCCTTGGTTCATACTTTGTATATTCCACATTCCAATTACTAATGGATGTTTGCAGCTGTTTCTTCTTATCTTGAGGAGTGTCACATCAGCAAAATAAGGTCTCAAAAGCTTTACTCCATCCATGTCATTAAGGTCAACTCTACTTTAAGGAGGCAGCTCTTCCTCAGTCATATTTTGAGTCCCTTCTAACCTTAGGGGGTCATCTTCCAGCACTATATCAGAAAATATTCCACTGCTATTCATAAGGTTTTCACTGGCTAATTTTTTTTTTTAGAAGTAGATTGCCAGGTCCTTCTTCCTAGTCCGCCTTAGTCTGGAAGCTCCGCTGAAACTTGTCTACTATAGGTGACCCTGCTGGTATTTTAAATACCAGTGTCATAACTTCTAGCATCACAGCAACACGAATGCCACCACAGTATGACAAACTGACAGGCAAGTGGTGGATTTCATCTATAAAACAAGTATTTTTGCATGGTTTCAGAACTCAATGAATTCTTCAGGAATGCAGCTACTGTGTAGAGGGAAAGTTGTACTTTGTTTATTTAAAATTTTACCAGGAGTTATTAACCATTTGGGAAAATCACATTACTGATGGCAGTGCAGCTTGTGGTGTTTCGGTTGCCAGTATAACACACTTGAAACCCTCTACACTTGTATCTGTCAAATTTATGGTAATTTTATGTACGGGCAGCAAGTATCTGACTACTTCATTATGTCTTCTAGTGTAGTAATGCATGAGCATTTCTATATTGAAAGAATATTATTTTAATAGTAAACGATTGTCCTTTCTCCTTTATATTACCTTGAGGTTAGTATAATTATACCATGTTTACATTTTGCGTGTCAGTTTTACTACCCATGCATTTCATTTCAGGATAGCAAAAGGGGTTACAAAATATTTTTAATAAAGAAAGCTCACTGGATATGGGAGAGTTGAGAACCCATAATCTCAGACGATCATGGCAGACCTATTGCCATTTGCTAGAGATTGGCATTGGAGTGTCATATAACTTTTTTTTACAGTTTAAATTTTTTTAATTAAGATGAAATTCACATAATATAAAATTAACCATTTTAAAGTGACCAACGCAGTGGCATTTAGTACATACACAAAGTTGTATAACCACTACATCTGTCAATGAAAAATAAATGGGAATCTGCGGGGAAATTTTATCCATAATATAAGAGAGGTGAATAAGAGACAGCTGTATAAGAGAAAGCCCCTTTTTGTCCTGGATTCCCTTCTTTCTTGCTTGGTACGCTTTTTCATCACTAAAAAGAGAAACTCAATACCCCATAAGGAAGCACTAATAAGCGTCTGTCTATATGCATTCATTT
>NW_004443996.1:9890963-9903770 GCF_000243295.1 Trichechus manatus latirostris
GACATGTTGTGGGGTTGTTAACCAATGTCATAAAACAATATGTGTACTACTGTTTCATGAGAAACTATTTGTTCTGTAAGCCTTCACCTGAAGTACAATTAAAAAAAATTTGTCTATTTGTGTTGCACTTATTTCACTTAGCATAATATCTTCAAGATTTTCCCATGTTGTACATGTATCAAAACGAATTTTCTTTGTGGCCGAATAATATTCCACAGTATGTAAACACATTTTGTTTATTCGTTCATCTATTGATTGATACTTGGATAATTTTCACCTTTCACCCATTGTGAATAATGCTGCAATGAACATTAGTGTATAAGTGTTTGAGTCCCTGCTTTCAACGATTTGGAGAATATGCCTAGAGTGGAATTGCTGAGTCATATGACAATTATGCACTTAACTTTTTTGAAGAACCACCAAATTCTTTTTCCACAGCGGCTTTACCATTTTTACATTCCCACCAGCAATTCATGAGCGTTCCAATTTCTCCACATCCTCTCCAACACCTGTTGTTTTCCTTTTTTTTTAATAGCCATCCTGGTAGGTATGAAGTGATATCTCATTGTGGTATTGATTTGCATTTCCTTAATGACTAATGCATTGAACATAATTTCACATGCTAATTGACCATTTGTATATCTTCTTTGCAGAAATGTCTATTCAAGTTCTTTGCCCATTTTTTAATTGGGTTTTTTGTCTTTTTGTTGTTGAGTTGTAGATGTTCTTTATAGGTTCTGGATATTAAATTCTTATGAGATATATGGTTCCCAAATATTTTCTCCCAATCTGTAGATTGTCCCTTCACTGTGTTGATAAAGTCCCTTGATGTGCAAAAGATTTTAATATTGATGAAGTCCAGATTATGCATTTCACCTTTTGTTTCTCATGCTTTGGATGTGATACCTAAGAATCCATTGTCAAAAAAAAAGTCTTGAAGCCTTACTCCTAAGTTTTCTTCCAAGATTTTCATGTGTTTACTTCTAATATTTAGGTCACTAATCTATTTTGAGGAGCCCTGGTTGCACAGTGGTTAAGTGCTCTGCTGCTAACCGAATGATCAGCTGTTCAAATCCACCAGCCCCACTGCAGAAGAAAGATGTGGCAGTCTGCTTCTGTAAAGATTACAGCCTTGAAAATCCTATTGGGCAGTTCTACTATGTCTGGTTTTAAACTGCCTTCAGGGAGTATGTGTCCCGATAACTACAGATAATTTGGTTTGCAGAACACTAGTTGCCATGGAGTCGATTATGACTCATGGAGACCCCTTGTGTGTCATGGGGATGCTAAATGAAAGGTTGGAGGCTCAAGTCCACCCATAAGCACCTTGGAAGAAAGGCCTAGCAATCTACTTACAAATAATCTGCCAGTGAAACTAGTAAAAAGTATCTGCTTTGAGCATTATGCTCTTTTAAGAACTATCTATATAGGATCAAATTGAGAGCAGCAACTTGAAAGAGTATATAGGAACCTTAGGGGGCAGTGAGTTTATATTAATGGGGAAGAAACAACTCAGGAAAGGAGGGTGAGAATGGTTGCACAACTCGAAGAATGTAAACAATGTCACTGAACTGTTCATGTAGAAACTGTTGAATCGGTGTATGTTTTGCTGTGTATATTCTCAACAACAACAACAAAATAAATAAAATTAAATTAAAAAACCCTATGGAGCACAGTTTGCAGAATAAGGTATGCAAATTTCAGGACAGAGCAGAGTTGCTTAGAAAAGAGATGAATTTCTTGGGACTATTGAGAAGAAACTGAACTCTACCACCAATGGTCTTTCCGTCCTCCTTTTCTGCTCTTCCTCTATGCAGTTTTTTAGTCTCTCCTAAAAATGCTGACAAATACTTAAAGCAGTGTTTCCTGAAAGAATGATTCCCCCAGAAATCTTATATCAGAATTCACAGGGAGCACTTTGCAAAAGACATAGACTGCTAGACACCCCTCCCCCCAGTGTCCACTGCAACTGCTTTGATTCATCATCTCTCATCTAGTCTATTTCAGTGATCTCCTCCAGTATTTCCTCCCTTCGATTCATCTTCCTAACTGCTTCCAGTAATCGATCTAAAGTGGAAAAGAAGTGATCATTCCAGTCCCATCTTAAAAATGTTTAATAGCTTCCCATTACCCTCAAGATAAAATCTAAATTTCTTAAAACAGCTAAACAAACCTTCATGATCTGCTTTTGCTCATTCCTCCAGAATCATCTTCCACCATCTTCTGCTTTACACCCTAATTCTACCTATTGCGAACTATGTTCATTACTCTAAGTGCACCAGACAATTTCTATCCTTTGTGCTTTTACTCATGCTGCTGCCTTATAATGAAATTCTCTTCCTCCCCACATCTGCCTAGCATCCATTTTCAACATTTTATGTCCCTTTTTTCCTTCCATGGTCCCTCTCTTCTACCCACTCCCCAAGCACCTAGAAGCCTCCAAATCTCTTCTCTTTCAGTTATCTTTTGCCAAATTCATTCACATAGGTATAAATGACTAAAAAACAAACAAAAAACCAAACCCACTGCCGTCGAGTAGATTTTGACTTATAGGTACCCCATGGGTTTCTGAGGCTGTAAATCTCTACAGAAACAGATTGCCACATCTTTCTCCAACGGAGCTGGTGGTTTCCAACCACCGACCTTTCGGCTAGCAGTCAATCGCTTTAACTACTGCGTCACCAGGGCTCCTCATAAATGACTAAAAGGGGCTTAAAATTTCATTTACACTGAGGTTTTAATGAACAATATTGGCTTAAAACTTGTGCAGATGCTTATGATTTTAAAGAGGTCCAAAGTTTTAATTAATTAAAAGAACAACCTTAAGCAGTAGGCTACATCCAGAGATGAATGAGGATTCTTTTAGGAAAAGGTGTTTCTCTCCACCATCCCTCCTGAGTGAATGAATATTCTTTTAGGCAGAGGTCCTTCTTCCTACCTTCAAATTACAGCTTGTGTGTGTGGTCATCCCTACGCCAAGTTCCCAAGCATACAGTTTTCCACTAACCATGTTAACCAATTCCTTAGGGTAATCCTTACATTTACTGACTGACAATAATGGAAAATGTGCTCTGCAACTCCTTTCTCATAACTTCATCTGTAGTAAAATAAACCTGAGTTAAGTTTATAATTTCCCTTTTATTGGACTAGGATTAGTTCTTTTATATTACCATTTGGCACATTTACTTACTATATTTTGTATATATGATTTTTTTTACAATCCTTTAGCTTACTTGAATTCCATTTTTAAAACTTGGTGACAAGTTTAGAGTTCTTTTTTCACTCTCTTAGTTTCTTAGGGCAAGATTTCTAAATGCTAAAAAAAATAATTTCTTTTCATTAATGGGGGATCCAAGTTAAAAAAAAAACTGATAATGGCAAGAAAATTTGTGAAGTGATTATATTTATGCTTTTATTCTTTTTAAGAAGTTGGAAAGATGCAGCAATGTTTCTTCTTTTAAAAAAAGTTGTCTTAATCTTGACACAATAGCTTTAATGAGCCTCATTAACAGCATGGGATGCTGTTGCACGATTTGGTACCTAGCTATGACTAAAGATTTAGAATATATCATAGTGACCACACATTGTAGATTTTCTGGTTAGTCCCGATTTCAAATATTTTTTCTTATTTTCAGACTCCTGTGATGATTTTTGGAGCCCTGGTGGTGCAGTGGTTAAGAGCTTGGCTGCCAACCAAAGAGGCTGGCAGTCTGAATTCACTCGCTGCTCCTTGGAAACCCTGTGAGGCAGTACTATGTCCTATAGGGTCGCTATGAGTTGGAATCGACTCGATGGCAATGAGTTTTGGGTTGGTGATTATTTTTATTAAAAAAAAATAAAGGTCATTGTTATAGGCCACCATTCTTTCTTAGTAGTAGAGAATCCTAAAATTTTTCCCAGGCTTTCCTGGTTTTATATTCAAATCCTAAAATTTATGCCAGGTTATCCCAGTTTTATAGTCACTTCAAACTATGCTTTGAATTTTGACATAAGACAATGAAAAAGATTCAAATGGTACATTGGACATAGATTCATAAAATTTCATATATGCGATTCCTCAGAGAGATCATCAATCACTACCTAACATACATATAAAACTTGTTTCCCAGAAGAAAGTTCAGAGGTTAAAAAACAAACAAACAAATGCGGTATTGCACACACGTGTCCGTACCCATTGCTGTCGACTCAATTCTGACCCATAGCAACCCTATAGGACAGAGTAGAGCTGCTCCATAGGGTTTCCAAGGAGTGGCTGGTGGATTCGAACTGCCAACCTTTTGGTTAGCAGCCTGAGCTCTTAACCACTGTGCCACCAAGGCTTCGCATGTGTTCATAACTATAAAAATATCTCTGTGAGGTAGATCAATATTACTATATTAACTGCAAAGGAAACAACTAAACTATGCCTCTAAACCACTTGATAAAACAGCTGTTATATTAGAATTCAAATTTTACATTTCTACACTGCATTTCAGGGCTGTGGTGGCACAGTGGTTAAGAGTTCAGCTGCTAACCAAAAGGTTGGCAGTTCGAATCCACCAGCCCTTCCTTGGAAACTCTACGGGGGCAGTTTTACTCTGTCCTATAGGGTCCCTATGAGTCGGAATGGACTCACTGGCTGTCATGGTTTGAATTATGTCCCCCAAAAAATGTGTATGTCAATTTGGCTGGGCCACAATTCCCAGAATTGTGTGGTTGGCCTCCATTTTGTGATTGTAATTTTGTGTTAAAGAGGATTAGGGTGGGATTGTAACACCACCCTTACCCAGGTCACATCCCTGATCCAGTGTAAGGGGAGTTTCCCTAGGGTGTGGCCTGCACCACCTTTTATCTCTCAAGAGATAAAAGGAAAGGGAAGCAAGCAGAGAACTGGGGACCTCATACCACCAAGAAAGCAGTGCCAGAAGCAGAGCTTGTCCTTTGGACCTGACGTCCCTGCACCGAGAAGTTCCAAGTCCAGGGGAACACTCATGAGAAGGCCGACAGAGAGAGAGAGAGCCTTCCCCTGGAGCTGACGCCCTGAATTTGGACTTTTAGCCTACTTTATTGTGAAGAAATAAATTTCTCTTTGTTAAAGCCATCCACTTGTGGTATTTCTGTTGTAGCAGCACTAGATGAATAAGACACTGGCAATGGATTTGGGTTTTTTTTTTTTAATCACCGCATTTCAGGTTCGGATATTATGGATGCTAGAGTTTCACAATAAAATGTTTACACTATCTTGTTCCAGGGTTTTCATGCTAGTCTAACCAGAAAGAAATGACACTAAGTATACAATACTCCTTCTGATAATTTACTCAAGAAGGAGAAATTCATCTGGTTGCCTTCCTTCATGGCTCTCATCAGACACTCATTTGTGTTTTCCTAAAAGTTTTCAATTCTTCCCTTCTATTTTGCTACAATTTCAAGTTTAATTTAGCAAGCACATTTCTTAATCACAGAATCCTAGCCACCTTCTAAATTTTCATCTCTTTCTGGCTTTCCCATAGCTTTAAGATTTACCATCACTGACTACTCTTCAAGTATGGTGCCTCAAATTTATCTTCATTTCCTCACTGTCCTTCATATTTAAAATCTAATCAGTTGCCAAAAATTGCATAATTTTTCCTATATTTATTATAGTATTCCTTTCTTCCTTTCTATTTTCATAGCCAAATGCTTTCTTAAGCCCTGATAATCTCCTGACTGTAAACTTTTATTCACTGGCTTCTTTAAATATTTTCCTTTTGAATCCTTCAAAATGCCATGGCCAAAATTCTAATGTTCAGAAGCCATTTTGACAACATTACTCACCTCTGTTAAGCCTCCTGTAACTCCCCCATCACATTCCACAATAGGCTAAATTCTTCATGGTGCTTTCAGAATGTTCATCAATTTTTCATGTCATATTTTTATCCTTTAATACCTTCAATTCTCCAGCTCTCTCTATTCTGGTAAGATCTAGCTACACAATCCATCTTTTTCCAATTTATATACTAGTTTATTTTTCTAGTCCCATTTTTCCTTCTACCTCCAGTTCAAGCTTAAGCTCTTTAAGATCCCATGAACACTGAGGAAGTGAGTTTTCTACTTGTTTTATAGATAGCTATTCCAATTGAGGAAGAATGATCCTTTAGATTTAAATTCTTCTGAGTCTCCTAAGTTTGAAGCCACTTCTAAATCCTAGGGAAATCTCAGATCATTCCCTTCTCATCTCAAATTTTTTGTAACTTCTCAATTATCCAGTTTCCTTTAGTACCTTCAGCTCTCGTTCTTAACTACATCAATCATGGTTTTCTCTTATTTTCTGACACATTCTTTCCCTCCACAAATCTTGGCATGACCATATATCTCACCCTTTCAGACAATCTCTGCCTATACCAAATTTACATTTATTAATAAATTTCATTTATAAAGACAATTCCTGTCTCCAGCCTCAAAGGATTCCCTGTAAGTAAACATACAGCAGATAGATGTTTAATACCTGAAAGATGTTTACCTGTGTTTTATTGACTATGCAAATGCATTCAACTGTGTAGATCACGAGCGATTACAGGTAATATTATGAAGAATTGGAATTCCAGAACACTTAATTGTGCTCATGAGAAACTTATACAAAGACCAAGAGGCAGTTGATCGAACAGAACAAGGGGATACTGTGTGGTTTAAAGTCAGGAAAGGTGTGCGTCAGGTTTGTATCTTTTCACCATATGTATTCAATCTGTATGCTGAGCAAATAATCCAAGACGCTGGACTATATGAAGAACACGGCATCAGGATTGGAGGAAGACTCATTAACAACCTGCAATATGCAGATGACACCGTCTTACTGGCTGCAAGTAAAGAGGACTTGAAGCACTTAGTGATGAAGATCGAAGACCACAGCCTTCAATATGGATTACACCTCAACATAAAGAAAACAAAAATCCTCACAACTGGACCGATAAGCAACATCATGATAAAAGATAGAAGTTGTCAAGGATTTAATTTTACTTCGATGCACAATCAACACCCATGGAAGCAGCACTCAAGAAATCAAAAGACACATTGCACTGGACAAATCTGCTGCAAAAGACCTCTTTAAAGTGTTAAAAGCAAAGATGTCACTTAAAGGACTAAGGTCCTCCTGACCCAAGCCATGGTGTTTTCAATCACCTCATATGCGTGAGAAAGCTGGACAATGAATAAAGAAGACTGAAGAAGAATTGATGCTTTTGAACTGTGGTGTTGGAGAAGAATATTGAATATACCATGGACTTCCAGAAAAATGAATAAATCTGTCTTGGAAGAAGTACAGCCAGAATGTTCATTAGAGGCAAAGATGGTGAAACTACGTCTCACATACTTTGGATATGTTATCAGGAGGGACCAATCCCTGGAGAAGGACATCATGCTAAGTAAAGCAGAGGGTTAGCAAAAAAGAGGAAGGCCCTTAACGAGATGGATTCACACAGTTGCTGAAACAATGGGCTCAAATATTGCAATGATTGTGAGGACGGCGCAGGACCAGGCAGTGTTTCGTTCTGTTGTACACAGGGTTCCTATGAGTAGGAACCTAACAACAGACAGTGCGTGGGACACAAGAATAAATAACATGCAAAAGTGATTATAATGAGAAGAGGAGAAGAGAGGAGACATGTAGTTGGAGGAAAATGCTGGAAGGAGATGAAACTGGAAAGGTGAGTTGGAGTCAGATTGTGAAGAGTCTTGTAGGCAACATTCAGGAGCTTAAATTTTATCTTGTGAGCAAATGAGAATGATAACATCAGATTGTGTTTTGGAAATTCCTGGTGGCATTATGTAGGATGGATTGAAATAGGAAGAGATTGTAGATGCAGATATCCATTATGGAAATATTTCATAATCCCAAATATGAGATGACAAGGGTTTAAATTAGAAAAATAGCAATGGAGATGGAGAGCTGAGGAAAGATCAAAAAGACATTTTAGGGGTTGAATTCACATGTCTGTAGAAACAAATATAATGTTTAGTGTTTGAACTACACATTTACTCATTTCAACAATGTACTCATTTGGATATTGTGTGTGAACTTGTCCCCAAATTATTTGTAGATTTAAGAAAAGAACTGTGAGATTTAAAATATTGATAATAGGAGAAGAAAAAGAAGATCGAAGGATTTAAAAGTTTTAGTTAGCACTTCAGTCTTTGGATATTGATTCTTTCCAAACTTCTGAACCTTTAAAGCTCTTTTTTTTTAATCCTTCTATACTTCTCAAAAAAACTTATTACAATTTTATGACAATATAAATGTTTTCACGTTATCAAGCTTCACAAATGCAATAATGAAATCAAAATCCCTACATTATTTCATACATTTGGAGAATAACAAAGTTTTCCCTTGAATTCAGTTTCATACAATTTCTGATTTTTTAGGCTGATTCTTGTAAATAAGTCAAGACTACTAGGATAACCTTAAAGAACTGATAGCGTGTGTTTATCCTAATAGTGGAAGTACGCAGCAGTATTTTTAAGATACATGGCTCACTTTAAAAGTAAATTATTTTGTTACCATAGCAACATACTCTCATCCTAAAATGTTATATTGTTTCTTAATAAATGGTCAGTATTTCAAGTCATTTTCTCTATAAGTGCCTTCAATATGTGAAAATATCTTGAAATTAAAAACTGTCTCAAGTGTCTTTTGTTGATAGACAAAGACAGATTCAAATGTTTTTTTGTCAAAAACAGATTGTGAGTGTTAAAAAGAGATTATTAAAAATAAAAATAACATTGCTATGATTTTCTTGGCTATTATATAAACCAATAAGCATTTACACTAAAAAAAAGTCTTCATGGCATATTTAGCTAGATAATTTACATTAATAATACTGTTGGAGGTACAACTATAATGATTATAAGGAGTCTGATTTTTTTAACAAGCATTCCAAAATTATACATCTTAATAAGTGTTGTCTTGTAGGTATAGTTATTTATTAGTTCATGGCTCTTAAACAACCTTTAAGAAATATCTGGGTTATAGAAAAGAAAATCATGAATTAGAATACTCACCTCCATTTCATACCTCTGAAATTTATAGTAGATAATAATATAGTAGAGATAGTAGATAATAATAGCAACAACAAAACAAACCATGAATTGTTCATATGCAAGTTCAAGTTGAAGCTGAAGAAAATTAGAACAAGTCCACAAGAGCCAAAGTATGACCTTGAGTATATCCCACCTGAATTTAGAGACCATCTCAAGAATAGAACACTAATGACTGAAGACCAGACGAGATGTGGAATGACATCAAGGACATAATGCATGAAGAAAACTAGAGGTCATTAAAAAGACAGGAAAGAAAGAAAAGACAGAAATGGATGTTAGAAGAGACTCTGAAACTTGCTCTTGAACGTCAAGTAGCTAAAGCGAATGGAAGAAATGATGAAGTAAAAGAGCTTAACAGAAGATTGCAAAGTGTGGCTCAAGAAGACAAAGTAAAGTATTATAATGACATGTGCAAAGACCTGGAGTTAGAAATTCAATAGGGAAGAACACGCTCAGCATTTCTCAAGCTGCAAGAACTGAAGAACAAATCAAGCCTTGAGTTGCAAGATTGAAGGATCTATGGGCAAAATACTGAATGACCCAGGAAGCATCAATAGAAGATGGAAGGAATACACAGAGTCACTACACCAAAAAGAACTGGTTGACATTCAACCATTTCAGGGTGTAGCATATGATCAGGAATTGATAGTACAGAAGGAAGAGTTCCAAGCTGCACTGAAGGCATTGGCGAAAAACAAGGTTCCAGGAACTGACAGAATACCAATTAAGATGTTTCAACAAATGGATGCAGCACTGGAAGTGCTCACTTGTCTATGTCAAGAAATTTGGAAGACAGCTACCTGGCCAACTGACTGGAATAGATCCCTATTTATGCCTATTCCCAAGAAAGGTAATCCAACTGAATGCAGAAATTATCAAACAATATCATTAATATCACACACAAGTAAAATTTTGCTGAAGATCATTCAAAAGTGGCTACAGCAGTACATCGACAGGGAACTGATAGAAATTCAACCCAATTCAGAAGATGACGTGGAACAAGGGCTATCATTACTGATGTCAGATGGATCTTGGCTGAAAGCAGAGAGTACCATAAAGATGTTTGTCTGTATTTTATTGACTATGCAAAGGCATTCGACTGTGTGGATCATAACAAATTATGGACAACATTGCAAAGAATGGGAATTCCAGAAAACTTAATTGTGCTCCTGAAGAAACTATACGTAGATCAAGAGGCAGTCGTTCAAACAGAACAAGGGGATACTGTGTGGTTTAAAGTCAGAAATAGTGTGCATCTGAATGAAGAACACCAAAGACACAAGGGAAGTATTAGCCCAAGAGACAGAAAGGGCCACATAAACCAGAGACTTCATCAGCCTGAGACCAGAAGAACTAGATGGTGCCCGGCTACCACCAATGAACACAACAGAGAGTCCCTGATGGAACAGGAGAAAGGTGGGGTGCAGAACTCCAATTCTAGTAACAAGACCAGAATTAATGGTCTGACTGAGACTGGAGGAATGTCGGAAAGCAGGCCCCTGGATTCTCTATCAGCCCAGAACTGAAACAATTTCCAAGGCCAACTCTTCAGACAGGGATTGGACTAGACTATGGGACATAAAGTGATACTCATGAGGAGTGTACCTCTTAGCTCAAGTAGATACATGAGACTAAATGGGCAGCTTCTGACCGGAGGTGAGATAGGAAGGCAGAGAGAGTTAGGAGCTGGTTGAATGGACATGGGGAATCAGGGGTGGAAAGGAGGAGTGTGCTGTCATAGTACGGGGAAAGCAATTATGGTCACATAACAATGTATGTATACATTTTTTATGGGAGACTAACTGGAAATGTAAACTTCATTTAAACAACAACAATAAAAATATTTCAAAAAAAAGGTATGCATCAGGGTTGTATCCTTTCACCATATCTATTCAGTCTGTATGCTGAGCGAGTAATCTGAGAAGCTGGACTATATGAAGAAGAATAGGGCATCAGGATTGGAGGAAGACTCATTAACAACCTGAGATATCCAGATGACACAATCTTGTTTGCTGAAAGTGAAGAGGACTTGAAGCACTGACCGATGAAGATCAAAGACTACAGCATTCAATATGGACTGTACTTCAACATATAGAAAACAAAACTCCTCACAACTAGATCAGTAAGCAACATCATGATAAACGGAGAAAATATTGAAGTATTCAAGGATTTCATTTTATTTGGATCCACAATCCACACCTATGGAAGCAGCAGTCAAGAAATCAAATGATGCATTGCATTGGACAAATCTGCTGCAAAAGATCTCCTTAAAGTGTTAAAAAGCAAAGATGACTAAGGTGCACCTGACTCAAGCCATGGTGTTTTCAATCACCTCATATGCACGCAAAAGCTGGACAATGAATAAGGAAGACTGAAAAAGAATCAATGCCTTTGAATTATGGTGTTGGCAAAGAATATTGAATATGCTATGGACTGCCAAAAGAACAAACAAATCTTTCTTGGAAGAAGTATAGCTAGAATGCTCCTTAGAAGCAAGGATGGTGAGATTTCATCTCACATACTTTGGACATGTTATCAGGAGGGATTAGTCCTTGGAGAAGGACATCATGCTTGGTAGAGGGTCAGCGAAGGAGCAGAAGACCCTCGACGAGATGGATTGACACAGTGGCTGCAACAATGGGCTCAAGCATAACAATTATTGTGAGTATGGTGCAGGACTGGAGAGTGTTTTGTTCTGTTGTACATAGGGTCACTATGAGTCGGAAGTGACTCAATGGCACCTAACAACAACAACAACAAAAAAAAAACTATTGGGTCACAGAAGAAATAAAAAATGAAATTTAAAAAAAATCCTTGGAATGAAAACACAACATACCAAAAACTATGGGTTGCAGCAAAAGCAGAGCTAACGGTGAAATTCATAGCAATAAATGCCTACATTAACAAAGGAAAGATCTAAAGTCAATAACTTAACCCATTCACTTCAACAAATAGAAAAGGAAGTGCAAAAGAAGACCAAACCTACTAGAAAAATGCAATAATAAAGATCAGAATAGAAATAAATGAAATATAAAAAGAAAAACAATAGAAAGAATCAACAAGATCAGAAATTGCTTCTTTGAAAAGATCAATAAAATAGACAAACGATTGCCTAGACTGATGAAAGAAAAAACAAGAAGAGGCAAATAACCAAAATAAGTAATGAAAGCAGAGACATTACAACAGATCCAACAGAGGTAGAGGACATAACACAATACTACGTGTGATGGTTAAGGTTGTGTGTCAACTTGGCTGGGCCATATTCTCAGTGGTTTGGCAGTTATGATGTAGTTTGGCTGTTATGTAATGATATAATCACCTCCATGATGAGATCTGACATAGTGTAATCACATACATGATGAGATTTATTGTGAGCAGCCAATCGGTTGAAAGGGAGTTTCCTTGGGGGTGTGGCCTGTATCCTATATATATGGACTTTCTGGCAAAGCTCGCTGGCATTTGCTCACTCTGGATCTTGCATACGGCTCATCATCTTCTGATCTCCAGTTACTGGGACTTGAGCCAGTGGTGGCTTGCTATATTGTCTGCCAATCATGGGATTTGTCACCCTCTGCAGCCTGTGAGCCAGAAGCCTGTCTTCTGATCTGCCGATCTTGGGTTTGTAAGCCCCAGCAGCTATGTGAGTCAGGAGAAGCCTCCAGTCTGACACCTGACCTATGGACTTGGGACTTTATAGCCTCTACAACCACATGAGCCATTTTCTTGATATAAATCTCTCACTCTTTATATATATAATAT
>NW_004443996.1:9903876-9924133 GCF_000243295.1 Trichechus manatus latirostris
ATATATGTATGTATATATATACATATATATATACACGTTTTACTGGTTTTGCTTCTGTAGAGAACTCAGCCTAAGGCACTATGAAAAACTGTACTCCAACAAATTTGAAAACCTAGAAGAAATGGACAAATTCCTAGGATCACACTACCTACCTAAACTAACACAGAGATAGAAAATCTAAATAGACCTATAACAGAAGAAGACATTGAACCAAACCAAAATCAAACCTATTGCCATTAAGTCAGTTCCAAATCATAGTGATCCCATAGGGTTTCCAATGCTGCAAATCTCTACAGAGGCAGACAGCCAGATCTTTCTCCTGCAGAGTTGCTGGTGCTTTAGAACTGCCAACCTTTTCATTAGCAGTCGATCACTTTAATCACTGCTCCACCAGGGCTCCTTGAAGACATTGAAGATTTCATTAAAAAAACTCCCAACAACAACAACAAAAAATGCTGGACCAGATGAATTCATGAGGGAATTTTACCAAACATTCAGAGAATAATTGACACCAATTCTACTCAAACTCTTCCAAAACATAGAGAAGGAAGGAATACTCCTTAACTCATTCTATGAACCCAGCATCACCCTGATACCAAAGCCAGGTAAATATATCACAAAAAAGAAAATTACAGATCAATACCCCTCATGACTATAGACACAAAAATTCTCAACAAAATTCTAGCAAATAGAATTCAACAACACATTAAGAAAATCATATGTCATGATTAAGTGGGATTCATACCAGGAATGCAAGGGTAGTTCAACATTAGAAAATCAATCATTGAAATTCACCACATAAATAAAATATAGGAAAAGAATCTCATGATTATCTCAATTGATGCAGAAAAGGCATTTGATAAAATCCAACACACTTTCGTGATTAAAACTCTCAGCAAAATAAGAATAGAAGGGAAATTCCTCCGTATAATTAAGGGTATATATGCAAAACCAATTGCTAACATTCTTCTCAATGGAGAAAGGCTGAGATACTTCCTCTTGAGAATGGGAATGCAACAAAGATGCCCATTATCACCATTCTTATTCAATATTATACTGGAAGTCTTAGCCAGAGTAGTAAGGCAAGAAAGAAAAATAAAGGGTATCCAAGTCAAAAAGGAAGGTGTGCAACTATCCCTATTCTCAGATGACACAATTCTATACATAGAAAACCTCAAAGAATACACAAGAAATCTTCTGGATCTAATAGAAGAATCCGGTAACATAGCAGGTTACAAGCTCAACACACAAAACTCTGTTGGGTTCCTTTACACTAAAAGGGCGAAGTCTAAAAATGAAATCAAGAAAACAATATCATTTACAATAGCCCCCAAAATTATAAAATACCTAGGAACAAATCTAGCCAAGGATGTAAAAGACTTATACCAAAAAAAAAAAAAAAACCTATAAAACACTAGTACAAGAGACTAAAAGAGAGCTACATAAATGGAAGGTCATTCCATGCTCGTGGATTGGAGGACTTAATATTGTGAAAATGACAATACTATACAATTTGATCTTTATATCCAATGCAATCCCAATCCAAATTCCAACAACATACTTTACTGAAATGGAAAAAACATATCACCAACATTATATGGAAAGGAAAGAGGCCCTGAATAGCCAAAGCATTGCTGAATAAGAACAAAGTAGGAGGCCTCACACTACCCGACCTCGAAACATACTATACAACCAAAGTAATCAAACAGCTTGGTGGTGGTTCAATGATAGACACATAGACCAGTGGAATAGAATCGAGAACCCAGAAATAAATCCATCTGTCTATTAGCAACTGATTTTTCACAAGGGGTCAAAGTCCATTCAGTGGGGAAGAAACAGTTTCTACAATAAATGCTGCTGGCAAATTTGGATAGCCACATGCAGAAAAATGAAACAGAAACCATACCTCACACCATACACAAAAACTAACTCAAAGTGGGCAGGGCCAAGATGGCAGAGTAGTCAGATGCTTCCTGTGGTCCCTCTTACAACAAAGACCCAAACAAAAAGTGAATCAATTTTATGACAGTCTAGGAGCCCTGAATATCAAAGGCAAAGTTGAGGAATTGGACTGAGTGGCGGGGGAGGGAGAGATGGTTCAGAAGCAGCGAAGAGTTGCCACATCTGACCCGGCGGGAGCCAGCACCATTCAAGCCAGATTGGCTCGCATGTGTGGTAAGGCAAGCAGTGGTGCTCAGGAGGCATTTTCCACATTGGGAGAGACCCAGCAGCAGAGAGTCTACTTGGGCATCTAGAACCAGTGAAAAGCAGCACTCTATTGGGAAAAGATAAGTACTTGCGTCTGCCCTACCACGTGGATCAAAAAACACCCCCTTTGGGAAAAACCTCTCTCTCATTTACTGCCCCCTACCCAGCTCTACACTGGGTCCCAGGGCATCTACAGCAATTCCCTAGTCCCCTGGCCTGGAAGTAGGACCTGTCAAGTGCTCTGAGCCATTCTCCTGGCCTTGGAGAGAAACAAATTAACAAACAGGAACTCAGGGTAGGCACTACTCCTTTGCCTAGGTACAGGCATAAAGCGGTCCATGGACTCTGAATGCCTTTCACCCTTGCATAGCCCTGTGTGGGCTCATTTCAACCGCATAGGCCCTCATTACCCCAGTACAACAGGGTATATACCTAAAGTTTAAGTTCAACTGTGTTAGCTATATGGTGAAGTGGTAGGTTCATGACATTTGACACTGCTCTGCCCATTAAGCAGGGTCCTCGTCTACCCACATCAGGGGCCTGAGGACTGGTGGCTCCACCCATGCCACATAGCCACCTGCGACAGGGGTCCAAGAAAAATTGTTGCCCTCAGTCCTTACAGCCAACAGCATTGGGAGATCATAGTCTGGCTGCAAAACCCATCCACTTATGTGCTCTAGGGAACAAGGACATGCTTTCCTCCCAGGCACTCAGGGGCAGCTGTCAGCCCCCTGCCTTTCTCAGCACATGACCCTCTACTGCAGCCAGATACCTGTGCCTACTCCAATCACCCATGCCTGTCTAGAACTGTAGGTGAGTAGGTCACCACACACTTGGTGACCAACTACCTGGACACCTGAACTGAATTCATACAAGAAAAGTAAACAGACTCCTGGGCTTACGTACCTAGTAACATATCTAATGACCTGGTGACAGGACATTAGAACTTCAAAAATGCCAATAATCAAAATAGCTCATACGAGCAGCCTATTTGGGCATATCAAAACAAAACAAGAAGCTAGGACACAATAAGCAAACATAAAATAAATAAATATAATAACTTATTGATGGCTTGGAGACAACAGTAAATATCAAATCACATACAGAGGCAGACCATGATGGCTTCAGCAAGCTCCCAAAATAATCATGGATAGAAAGACTCAACATTGTGAAAATGTCTGTTCCACCCAAAGTGATTTACAGATACAATGCAATCCTAATCCAAATTCCAACGGCATTTTTTAATGAGATGGAGAAACTAATCACCAACTTCGTATGGAAATGGAATAGACCTCAGATAAGTAAAGCATTACTCAAGAAAAAAAGTGAGAGGCCTCACACTACCTGATTTTAGAACCTATTATACCGCCACTGTAGTCAAAACAGCCTGGTAGTGGTACAACAACAGATACACACCAATGGAACAGAAGAGAGAATCCAGACATAAATTCATCCACCTATGAGCAGCTGATATTTGACAAAGGCCTAAAGTCCATTAATTGTGGAAAAGACAGTCTCTTTAACAAATGCTGCTGGCATAACTGGATACCCATCTGCAAAAAACTGAAACAAGACCCATACCTCACACCATGCACAAAGACTAATTCAAAATGTATCAAAGACCTAAATATAAAATCTAAAACAATAAAGATCATGGAAGAAAAAACAGGGACAACACTAGGAGCCCTAATACATGGCATAAAGAGAATACAAACCATAAGTAACAATGCACAAACACCAGAAGAGAAAACTAGATAACGGGGAGCTCCTGAAAATCAAACACTTATGCTCATCAAATGACTTCACCAAAAGAGTCAAAAGACTACCTACAGACTGGAAAAAATTTTTGGCTACGACAAATCCGATCAGCGTCTAATCTCTAAAATCTACAAGATACTGCACAACCTCAACAACAAAAAGACAACACAACTAAAAAATGGGAAAAGGATATGAACAGGCACTTCACCAAAGAAGACATTCAGGCGAGTAACAGACACATGAGGTAATGCTCATGATTATTAGTCATTAGAGAAATGCAAATCAAAACTACAATGAGATACCATCTCACCCCAACAAGGCTAGCTTTTATCCAAAAACCACAAAATAATAAATGTTGGCAAGGTTGTGGAGACACTGGAACACTTATACGCTGTTGGCTGGAATGTAAAATGGTACAACCACTTTGGAAATCGATTTGGCCCTTCATTTAAAAGCTAGAAATAGAAGTACCATACGACCCAGCTATCCTGCTTCTTGGAATATATCTTAGAGAAATAAGAGTCGTCACATAAACAGATACATGCACACCCATGTTCACTGCAGTACTGTTCACCACAGCAAAAAGATGGGAAAAACCTAGGTGCCCATCAATGGATGAATGGATAAACAACTATATGGTATATTCACACAATGGAATACTGTGCAACAATAAAGAACAACGATAAATCCGTGAAACATAACATGGAATAATCTGGAACTTATTATGCTGAGTGAATTTAGTCAGTTGCAAAAGGGCAAATATTCTATATGACCACTATTACAAGAACTCAAGAAAAGGTTGGAACACAGAAGAAAACATTATTTGATTGTTACCAGGATGGGGAGGGAGGGAGAGGGGTATTCACCAGATAGATAGCAGACAAGAATTATCTTAGGTGAAGGGAAGAACAACACACACTACAGGGGAAGTTAGCACAACTTGACTAAACCAAAGCTAAGAAGTTTCCTGAATATAACCAAACACTTCAAGGGACAGAGTAGCAGGAGCGGGGGTCTGGGGACCATGCTTGCAGGGGACATCTAGGTCAATTGGCATAACAAAGTTTATTATGAAAATGTTCTGCATCCCACTTTGGTGAGTGGCATCTCAGGTCTTTAAAGGTAGCAAGCGGCCATCTAAGATGCATCAATTTGTCCCAACTCACCTGGAGCAAAGGAGAATGTAGAACACCAAAGACACAAGGTAAGTATTAGCCCAAGAGAAAGAAAGTGTCACATAAACCAGAGATTCATCAGCCTGACACCAGAGAACTAGATGGTGCCCAGCTACCACCAATGACCGCCCTGACTAGGAACACAACAGAGAGTCCTTGACAGAACAGGAGAAAAGTGGGGTGCAGAACAAAAATTCTAGTAAAAAGACCAGACTTAATGGTTTGATTCAGACTGGAGGGACCCTGGAAGACATGGCCCCCAGACTCCCTGCTGGCCCAGAGCTGAAATCATTCCCAAGGCAAACTCTTCAGACAAAGATTAGACTGGACTATGGGACATAAAGTGATACTTGTGAGGAGTGTGCTTCTTATCTCAAGTAGATATATGAGACTAAATGGGCAGCTCCTGTCCAGAGGCAAGATGAGAAGGCAGAGAGAGTCAATAGCTGGTTGAATGGACACGGGAAATCTGGGGTGGAAAGGAGAAGTGTGCTGTTACAGTATAGGGAGAGCAACTGGGGTCACATAACAATGTATGTATAAATTTTTGTGTGAGAGAGTAACTTGAATTGTAAACTTTCACTTAAAGCACAACAATTTAAAAAAACTAATTCAAAATGGATCAAAGACCTAAATGCTCAAGGTAAAACTATGAAATTCTTGGATGAAAACATAGGGACAAAAGTGTGGGACCTAATTTTTTTTAAAAAATTAAACACAGCTATTAATGCACAGACAGCAGAAATCAAATTTTGTAATTTGGACTTCCTAAAAATTAAATGTTTATGCTCATCAAAAGACTTTATCAAAAGATTAAAAAGAGAACTACACACCGGAAAAAATCTTTGGAAACAACATATCTGATAAGGGTCTAATCTAAAATATATAGAAAACTTCAACAACTCAACAAGAAATAGAGACAATCCAATTAAAAAATGGGCAAAGGACATGAACTGACAATTCACCAAAGAGGACATTCAAGTGGCCAACAGATGCATGAAAAGATACTCGTGATCATTAGCCATTAAAGAGATGCAAATCAAATCAAAACTACAATGAGATACCATCTCACCTCTGCTAAAATTGCACTGATTAAAAATAAAAACAGAAAACAATAAATGCTGGTGAAGTTGTGGGGAGACTGGAACGCTTATCCACTGCTGATGGGATTGTAAAATGGTACAACCACCAAGGAAAACGATGTGGCACTTTCTCAAAAAACTAGAAATAGAACTACCTTATGATCTAGCAATACTACTGCTAGGTATACACACTAGAGATCTAATACTAAAGACACAGTCAGACATAGGCACATCTACGTTCTTTGCAGCACTAGTCACAATAGCAAAAAGATGGAAACAACCTAAGTGCCCATCAGTGAATGAATGGTACATACATACGATGGAATACTATGCAGCCATAAAGGATAATGATGAATTCTCAAAATATATTACAATGTGGATGAAACTGGAGCACATTATGCTGAGCGAAAGAAGTCAATCACAAAAGGGCAAATACTGTATGATCTCACTATTATAAATAGACAAGAACAGGAATGCATACTAAAACTAATGTTTACTTGTGGTTATCTGGTATAGGTAGGGAGGGATCACTCTCTAGATAGTAGATATTTGTTATTCTGTAGGATGGGAAATATAACACCAAATGTGGGTGAAGTGTGCACAGCCTGACCAAGGTAAATGATGTCACTAATATGTATGGAAAAGAAGTACATTTTTCGTAAATGTTAGGACATATACAACTGTGCAACAACATCTAAATAATAGGAGTGTGGACACATGTGTATGTATGTATGCATACAAGTGTATAGGTATGTATATGTGTGTATATAAGTGGGCATATATGTTGTTGTTAGGTGCCATCGAGTTGGTTCTGACTCATAACGACCCTATAAGTCAGAGTAGAACTGCCCCACAGGGTTTCCAAGGAGCAGCTGGTGGATTTTAACTGTCGACTTTTGGTTAGCAGCTGATCTCTGAATCACTATGCCACCAGGGCTCTGAGCATATATAGATGTATTTATATGCAGGGGTTTATATATGTAAGCATCCATATATATTCATATATACAATAAAGCACATGGGGCACAAACATTGATACTTATTAAACACCTCATGAGATTGGTTTACAGGGTCTGAATGTTTAAGACCATAGTCTCATGGGACAACTTGGTAAATTGGTATAATATAGTATATAAAGTTTATTTTCTACATCCTAGCTTGCTGAGTAGTGTCTGGGATCTTAAAAGCTTGTGAGTGGCCATCTAAGATACAACTATTGTTCTCTACGTGTCCAGAGTAAAAGAGAATGAAGAAAACCAAAGACTCAGAGAAGAAACTAGTCCACAGGACTAATCGTCTGTATGAACCACGACCTCATTTACCATGAGACCAGAACTAGATGGTGCCTGGCTACCACTACCAACCATTCTGATCAGGACCACAATAGATGGATCTTAATAAAATGGAAGGAAAATGTGGAACAGAACTCAAATTCTTAAAAAGTCCATACTTACTCGATCAGTTGAGACTGGAGGACTCCCGGAGACTATTGCCCTGAGATACTCTTTAAACTTTGAACCAAAACTATTCCATGAGGTCATCTTTTAGCTAAATAACATATTGGCTCTTAAAATAAACAATACCGCCTGTGAGTACTGTGCTCCTTTAAAAAATAATCTATATGAGACCAAATGGTTAACACTTACTCTAAAGTGAAGATGAGAAGGCAAGCGGGCAGGGAAACTAGATTACTGGGAACAGAACAACAACAGAAATGAGAAAGTTGACACACTGTGTGATATGTAACCAATGTCACTGAACAAATCGTGTAGAAATTGATAAACTGGAAACTAATTTGTTTTGTAAACTTTCACCAAAAACACAATAAAATATTATTAAAAAAAAAAAGAACGAGGGCATGTGACGCACACTAACAAATTCACAAGGGATTGCTTGCTGAACCAGAATTTGTTCATTTATAATGAGAAATATACACACCAAGAAGACCACAATAATTTAATTTTCTTTTGGAAAGTCTTCATTAGAAATTACATTACTTTCAAAAGTGTTCTTGGTAACTCCAGAGTCAGAATAAAGGGTGAAGGATCTTAATAGCTCATGTCACCAAGTTATAATGGTCTGATGCACCTATGTTTATTCTTGGTACACTTCGTCAGCTTCTCAAGGCATTCACTTTCCTACAAAACTAAACACTATCTTCTAGAGAAAGTTTCCCCTTTATCTAGAATCTATACAGACCAACACCCTTCTTTTAAAACATCATGTCTTTAGGGGGAGGAGTCAAGGCAGCAGCTTAGTCAGACGTACCATGCCGTCCCTCTACAACAAAGACCCGAGAAACCAAGTGAAACAGATGCAGATAACAATCCTGGAACCCTGAACATCAAAAAGGAAGGAAAAAGAATTGAATCATACACTGACTAGAAGAAAAATTTGAAAGTGGAGCAACAGAGGAATGACAAAAAGTGAAGGGGCTCTGCCAGCCATGCCGGCTCAACATGGCTGTCTTGAAACAAAGCCAGTAGTGACCTTGGGTGAGGACACAGGAAAGCAGCTTCATGGTATTCACATAAGAGACAGAGAAACTGTATAAACACACCTAGAGAGAAGCCAGGTGAGCAGATCATGACCTGGTTCTAAGGAAGGAAAACAGAAAAGAGGGTGATAATTCCAGGGATCCTGCCATCCACAGAAGAGGGAGGGAGCCAGGATTCAGAGTCAAATATACACATGAGCGACGGTCCCTGACCTCCGGAGTGGGTGGTGTGCACAAAGCGGTGGATCAGCAGAGTATCAGCAGGAAGTCCCTCATCTGACTGAACTCCGGGCAGCCCCCCCTTCCTCGCACTTGGTCAGAGGCAGATCCCAACTGCTGACTACAGTGGATGGGAAATGCCCAGGTACTCATGTCTGCTAGCCAAAGGGGCACACTACCCCTCCCCTCCCCCTCCTGATCAGAAGCAGTGGAGGGTCCTATAAGTCAGCCACCCCGCCCAACCAGAGACCATAATACGAGCCCTCTCTCCCTCTTCACAAGCCCAGTCTGCCACCCCCCCATCCACCTAAAGAGTGGCAATAAGCATGCTCCTGCATGCTCACCTGCCACCACTCATCTCTCTCCAACCCAGTGAGCAATGATGACCATGTGAGTGTGTGTGTGAGCTTGTCCACTACCCACTCCTGCCCCCAAACTGGCGAGTGGTCGCAACCACACTACAGCACACATGTCTGCCTGCCAGCCACCCCCCACCCCAAACCCAGTGAGAGGCGGCAACTGCATGACAATGCCTGTGCCCGCCCACCACCTACTACTCCCCTGAGCTGATGATAGGCAGTAAGTATGCACCTGTGCTTGAGACCGTCTGCCACCTGTCGCCAACCAGGAGAGCAGTGGCAACTGTGCATTTGCAAGCACCCACCCACCACCCAGCCTCAACCCAGTGAGTGGTACCAATTGCCTGCCCCCATATGCGCATGCCCACAACCTACCCCCCACCCCCTACCCAGCATGCAGTAGCCACTGTGCAAAAGTGCCCACGCCCATCTGCTACCCACATCCCCTCTCATGATCTGGTGAGTGGTGATGACCACATCCCCAACTTTCCCACCACACCCACCATACTTGCCACCCCAGCCATTCAGCGAGTACCACTGCCTGCTCCTGCACCACTGGATTGACAAAAGAGAGCAGCCAATGCCAGCCCAGCCCGCCTTCAGCTGCCCCACACAACCAGCAAATAGAGACTTGCACTCACACCCCAAGCTGCTGCTCCATCCACTCAGAAAAATGTGGTGAGTGCTCCAGTGCTGTCACACTGGCAACCAGAGTAGCATGGCTGTCCTGCATACCCAGATATATAAAAAACAAAACAAAATAACAGGATGAACCAAACATACAATCAATAAACAAATATAATAATACCTTAATGCCTCAGAGATAACAGACAACAAGTTACATAAACAAGCAGGACAAGATGGCTCAATAAAGTCACCAAAATAAAGGGCCAGAAAACTTCCTGAGGAAGAAATTGTAATGGAATTACCTGATAAGGAATTTAAAGGACATATATAGGACCCTCCAAGAGATCAAGGAAGACACAGACAAAACCAAGGAAAACACAGACAAAACTTGAGAATAATTCAGGAAAACAATAAAATAACAAAATGACTAAATAAGTAGACAATTAGAAACCATACAAAAACAGCAACTAGAAATCCAGAAGAATAACAACAAAATTTGAGAAATAGATAACTCAATGGAAAGATATACGAGTAAAATTGAATCAATAGAAGACAGAATTAGTGAAATACAGGACAAATCCCTTGATAGTAATTTGTTTGAGTGACATTCAGAAAAAAAGAATAAAGAAAAATGAAGAAAGCCTAAGAGTTATGTAGGACACTATCAAGAAGATTAATTTACATGTGATAGGAATTCCAGAAGACAAAAAAAAATTTTGGAAGATTCAATGGCAGAAAATTTCCATAGTATCATGAAAAACAAGAAGATATCCATCGAAGAAGTACAATGAACCCCATATAGGAAATACTCCAAAAGAAAGTCACCAAGACATATCATAATCAAACTTTCCAAAACTAAAGACAAAGAAAGAATCCTGAGAGCAACTTGGGAACTGTCACCTACAAAGGGGAACCAATAAGACTAAACTCTGATTTCTTGGAAGAAACCACTTTGGCAAGAAGGCAATGGGATGACATATATAAACACTGAAAGAAAAAAATTGCCAACAAAGAATCATACATTAAGAAAAATTGTCTCTTAAATACAATGGCAAAACAAAGACATTTCCAGATAAACAGAAATTAAGGAAATTTATAAAAACCACACCAACCTTACAAGAAATATTAAAAGGAGACCTTTGGACAGAGAACCAACAACATTAGACAATATCCTGAAATTGAGACACATAATATCACCCAAATGCCAACTGTCTTAGTTATCTAGTGCTGCTATAACAGAAACACCACAAGTGGATGGATTCAACAAAAAGAAGTTTATTCTGTCACAGTCTAGCAGGCTAGAAGTCCAAATTCAGGGCGTCATCTCCAGGGGAAGTCTTTCTCTCTGTGTTGGCTCTGGAGGAAGGTCCCTGTCATTAATCTTACCCAGGACAAGGAGATTCTCTGCGTGGGAACCTCAGGTGCAAAGGATGCACTCTGTTCCTGGTGCCGCTTTCTTGGTGGTATGAGGCCCCCATGTCTCTCTGCTTACTTGTCTCTTTTATATCTCAAAAGAAACTGGCTTAAGACACAATCCAATCTTGTAGATTGAGTCCTGCCTCATTAACATAACTGGTGCTAATCCCACCTCATCAACATCATAGTGATAGGATTTACAACACATAGGAAAATCACATCGCATGACAAAATGGTGGACAATCACACAATACTTGGAACTATGGCCTAGCCAAGTTGACACATATTTTTGGAGGACACAATTCAATCCATGACACCAACCAAGACAGAATTCTCAAAAATAAAATAAAGCAAGACTGAAAACAGGGAATCAGAGATGCCAAACTGAAATTGACAACTTCAAAATAAAAAGGAGGAATAAACAGTATACTTATAGAACTTCCATATGGAGAAGAAGTCAAGGCAATATCAAGATACAGCAGACTTTTTTAAACAGAAGATAAGGGTAACCATAAAGAAAATTAATAAACCAATGTGTCAAAATAAAAAAGAAGAAAACAATAGACTCAGATAAACACAAAATCAACAATGACATATATGAAAAGAAACTCTATTAAAAAAGAACTCAGTACAGAAAAGTAAGTAGAACAAAAAAAGTTAACACTACAAAAAACAAACAAACAAAATGACAGCAGTAAATTCATAGCTATTGATAATCACACTGAATGTAAACGGCTTAAATTTACCCGTCAAGAGACAGAGAGTAACAGAATGGATTTAAAAAGACCCATCAATATGTTGCCTACAAGAGACACATCTTAGACACAAAGACACAAATAAGCAAAAAATCAAAGGATGGCAAAAAAATGTATCAAGTAAACAGTAACCAAAAAAGAGCAGGAGTGGCAATATTAATCTTGGATAAAATAGATTTTAAAGCAAAATCTAACATAAGAGACAAGAAAGGCCACTATATAATGATTAAACAGTCAATCCACCAAGAGGACACAACCATAATAAATGTTTCCACACCCAACAACAGAGCTTCAAAATACATAAAACAAACTCTAAAAGTATTGAATAGAGAAATAGACAATTCCAAAATAATAGTAGGAGACTTTAACACACCACTTTTGATGAGGGACTGAACAACTAGAAACTTGACAAAGATACAGAAGATCTAAACATCACAATCAATGTCTATAGACACAATATATGTCTATGACCTCATAGACATATACAGAACACTCCCCTCAACAGCAGCACAGTACACATTCTTCCCCAACACAAATGGATAATCCTCCAGAATAGACCATATCTTAGCCGCAAAGCAAGCTTCAATAAATTAAAAAATATTGAAATAATACAAAGCATCTATTCAAATCACACTATAAAATTAGAAATTAATAATAGGAAGAACAAGGGAAAAAATCAAATTCATGGAAACTGAATAACCTAGTTTACAAACCACTGGGTAATAGAAGAAATTAAAAAGGAAATAAAAAAATTCCTAGAATGAAATGAGAATGAAAACACAATACACCAAAGCCTGTGGGACATAGCAAAAGCAGTACTCAGAGGTCAACTTATAACAATAAATGCACACATCAAAAAGAAGAAAAGGCCAAAACTGATACCTTAACCCTACAACTAGAACAAATAGAAAAAGAGCAGCAAAAGAAGCCAACAGCCACCAGAAGAAAGGAAATAATAAAGATTAGAGCAGAAATAAATGAATCAGAAAACATAAAAACAATCAAAAGAATCAACATGACTAAAAGTTGGTTCTTTGAAAAGATCAATAAAATTGACAAACCACTGACCAATTTGATAAAAGAAGAAGATGAAAATAACCCAAATAAGAAATGAAATGGGTGACATTACAACAAAACCAACTGAAATAAAAAGGATCATAAGAGAATATTAGGAAAAATTACACTCCAACAAATTTGAAAACCTAGAAGAAATGAATGACTTTCTAGAAACACACTACTTACCCTATCTAACACAAACTGAGGTAGAAAATTTGAACAGATGTATAACAAAAGAAGACATTGAACAGGTCATAAAAAATACTCCCAAGAAAAACAAAAAAGCCCTGCACCAGACAGCTTCACTGGAGAATTCTTACCATTCAGAGAAGAGTTGACACCAGTACTATTTAAAATATTGGCAGAACATAGAAAATGAAGGAATACTCCTGAATTCATTCTAACAAGCCAGCATAGTCCCAATACCAAAACCAGGCAAAGGCACCACTAAAAAAGAAAATTATAGGCAAATACCCCTCATGAATATACACACAAAAATTCTCAACAAAATTGTAGCCAATAGAATTCAACAGCATAACAAAAGGAATAATACATCGTGTCCAAGTGGGATTCATACCAGGTATGCAAGGATGGTTCGACATTATAAAATCAATCTTCATACTCCACCACGTAAATAAAACAGAGAACAAGGATCACAAGATCGAGGTGGGAGGAGCCAAGATGGCGGCTTAGTCAGACACAACTTGCTGTCCCTGTACAACAAAGACTTGAGAAACCAAATGAAACAGATACAGATGGCAATCCTGGAACCCTGAGCATTAAATGAAAGACTAAAGAATTAGATCGAACACCAATTGGAAGAAGGAACTGATCAAACACAGCAAAGGAGAAGAGATACAGAGTAGAGGGGGCCCTGCCAGCCGACCTGGCACCATATGACCATCTTGAGACAAAGCCAACAGTAATCCTAGGTGAGGAGCACGGAAAGGCAACTTCACAAAATTCCCAACAGGAGACAGGGAAACTGCGTTGACATACCCAGAGTGAAACAGGGTGAGCAGGACATGAACTGGACCTAGGAAGGAATGGTGCAGGAGGGAGGGTGAGCCCTCCAGGGATCCTGGCATCCACAGAGTGGTGAGGTAGCCAGGATCCAGAGACACATCAACTCACCAATGGTAGTCCCTGACCATTGGGGTGGGTGGCGTGCACAGAGCAATAGATCCACAGGGTGTTAGCAGGAGATCCCTCACTCATCCAGACTGTAGGAAGTCACCTTCCTTACACCTGATTGGGGCCAGGTCCTGATTACTGACTGCAGCCAACAGGAAGTGTCCAGGCACCCTCACCAGGTGACCTGAGGAGCACGATCCCCTTCCCCCCACCCTCCTGGTGACTAGAGGCACATACCCCGCATCCCTGCAGCCCCCCACTGCCGGAGAAACCATCTGAGACCCTCATTTCCCCTCCAACCCAGCCCTGCCCTCCATCCCCCTCCTTTCCAGGCTGAATGGCACTAGTTGCAGTGATCCAGGCCGTCTGGCCCTGCCCTGGACACTACCCCTCCGAGCAGCATGGAACCATTCCAGCAGCAAGTTTGCCTGACCCTGACCCCTTCCAGATCTCCCCAAATGGCACGAGACTGCTCCAGCAACTGTGCCCACATGACCCTGCCCCACACACACCTCCATGCACCACCTGGGAAGTGCAGGATTCCTCCAGCGACTCTGTACACCCGACCTCACCATCCAACCACCACCCCATCCCCCTGGGTGGTATGAGACCGCTCCAGCAACCTTCCAACCTACCCCTACCCCCTAACTTCAGCCTCAGCCATCCAGGTGGCACAGGACTGTGCTAGTGATCCCGCCCAACCAAGGCAAGTGAAGGAAAGCGCACTCCTGTGCCCCTACTCTGCCACCACACCCACCATACCCACTACCCCACCCATTCAGCGAGGGATATTGCCCACTTCCATGCCACTGCACTGAAGATAGTGGCCAATGCCCTCCTAGCCCGTCCCCAGCAGTCCCGCATGTCCAGTGAGCAGAGAACTGCTGCCCCACTGCCAATGCTACCCTGCCCACCAGAAGCCAGGTGGTGAGTGCTCCAGTGCTGCGAGACTAGTGACCAGCATAGCATGCCCACACCGCCACCATGGATATATCAAAACTGTGGTGAAATTAATTACTGTTGTGTGTGGACTTTCTAGCCATGGTCTTGTAACTCCTACCCTGGTGATTGTGTGATAGGATAATTGTGGCCTACCAAGGGGATTGGTCAGTTTTGCCTTAAAAGACAGCCAATTCCAGAGCAGAGAGGAGGAGCCTACCACCACCAAGGAAGGAGAGATCAGCAGCAGAGAGCAGGCAGCAGGAGACAGTGTGGTAGGCTTCCTAGCCCATGGAGATATAAAGCTGAGTGCCTTTGGGCAGAGATTGAGGGCCGGGGAGAGGCGTGCCTGCAAGCACAGCTGAGCAGAGGCTATCCTGATGGAAGAACTGTATCCTGAGTGTTCTTGAGCTTGAATTGTAACTGTTACTTCCCTGAAAAAACCCTGTAATTGTGAGTTTGGTCTGTGAGTTCTGTGTGGCCACTGCAATGAATTATTAAGCCCAGTAGACACTGTTGTGGGAGGGACAGTTGGTGTCAGAGTTAGTGAAGACAGCAGAGAGAAGAGGCTTATCTAGCCTCCACCTCATGGGAGTCAGCCTTTCACTGTTGATCTTGGTTCTCCTTCCCCCTTGTGGGGTTGGAGGAAGTCAGACACCTCCCCCATGCTGTTTTTACAAAAACAGACAAACCAAAACAAAAAATCAGGATGCAGCAAACAAATATACAATCAAAAAATAAATATAATAACACCTTAATGTCTCGGAAAAAACAGACCGTATCAATCACATAAAGAAGTAGGAAAAGATGCCTCAAACAAGTGACCAAAATAAAAGGCCAGAAAATCTTCCTCAGGAAGAAGTGGTAATAGAACTACCTGATAAATTATTCAAAAGACTTATATATAGGATCTTCCAAGAGATCACAAAAGAAATCAGAGAAAATCAAGGAAAACATGGACAAAAATCTAGAAGAATTCAGGAAAACAACACAATAACAAAATGACAATTAAACAGACAATCAAAAACAGCAATTAAAAATCCAGAATATTAACAATAAAATTTCATAAATAGATAACTCAATAGAAAGACATAGTAGTAGAATTGAATTGATGGAAGACAGAATCAGTGAAATAGGCGACAAATCCCTTGACACTAATTAGTTTGAGGATCATAAAAAAAATGAAGGAAAATGAAGCTTCAGAGTTATGCGGGACACTATCAAGAGGAATAATTTATGCGTGATCAAAATTCCTGAACAGAGGGAGGCAAAAAAAGCACAGAGAGAATTTTTGTAGATTAGCTGTCAGAAAACATTCTTAGTATCATGAAAGATGAGAAGATATCCATTCAAAAAGCACAATGAACCCTATACAATACAGATCCTAAAAGAAAGTCACCAAGACCTGTCATAATCAAACTTTCCAAAACCAAAGGCAAAGAATCTTGAGAGCAGCTCAGGAAAAATAAACTGTCACCTACAAAGGGGAACCAATAAGACTAAGCTCTGATTTCTTGGCAGGAACCATGCTAGCAAGAAGGCAATGGGATGACATATATATATATATATACATACATATATATATAAAACCCTGAAAGAAAAAAATGCCAACCAACAATTTTATATCCAGCACAATTGTCTATCAAATAAAATGACAAAAAAGGACATTCCCAGAAATTAAAGGAATATTTAAAAACAAGACCAACTTTACAAAAAATGTTAAAGGGAGTTCTTTGGACAGAGAACCAACAATTTTAGACAACAACTTGAGATTAAGACACATGACAGCATCACCAAGATAACAATCCATATAAAGAATTGTAGAAAACAAAATAAATCTATAAGACTGAAAACAGGGATCTAGAGATGCCAATCTGAAAATGACAACAACTTGAAAATGAAAAGGGGGAATAAATGCTATAGTTACGTAACTTCCATATGGAGAGGAAGTCAAGGTGATACCAAGACATAACAGATTGTTTTAAACTTAGGAAGATAAAGGTAAATATCAGGGTAATCACAAAGAAAACTAACAAACCTACTCACCAAAAAGAAAAAGAAGAAAACCGTAAAGACTCAGTAAACACAAAATTAACAACAATGAAAAGAAAATCCATAAACAAAGAAAATCCACTACAGAAAAGTAAGAGGAAGAAAGAATCTGTCATCAGCACACACATGCACACGAAAAAAATGCAACAAAATAACAGCAGTACATTAATAACTATCGATAATCACACTGAATGTAAATGGTTAAGTTCACCAGTCAAGAGAAAGAGAGGGCAGAATGGATAAAAAAAATATGACCCATCAATATGTTGCCTACAAGAGAGACACCTTAGACAAAAAGATAAAAATAAGCAAAAAATTAAAGGATGGTGTGATGGTTAATATAGTGGGTCAACTTGGCTGGGCCAGGACTCTTTGTTTTAATGTAATCACTCCCCTGATTGAATGTACTGTGAGTAGCCAATCAGATGAAAGGGAGTCTCCTTGGGGGTGAGGCCCGCATCTGAATATAAGCAGACATTCTGGCTTTTTGCTCTCTCTGGATCCTGCAGCTGCCTCCTGTCATCTCATCTCCGGTTCTTGGGACTTGAGCTGTCAGCTTCTCTGCCGAACCTGGGATTCGTCGATCTGCACAGCCTGTGAGCAGGAGCCCTGCTGTCTGACCTACTGATTTTGGGCTTGCCAGCTTCTGTGGCTGTGTGACTTGGGAGAGGCCTCTACCCTGATCCATGGACTTGGCACGTTGTAGGCTCTACAATCGCGTGAGCTGTTTCCTTGATATAAATCTCTCTCTATATATATTTATACACTTTGATGGTTTTGCTTCTCTAGAGAACCCAGCCTAAGACATTTGGTACAGAGAGTGGTTCTAGAGAAACAAAATTGTAACGATGAGCTGTCTAAATTGGTTCTCAAGTCTGGTTGGTCTTAAATATGTTGATGACTCTACTACCAACAGTAAAGAGGTCATTGCTAGTCCATGGAGCAAGGTGGTGATACAAATACACAAAATATCGCCACCAGTAGATCAGGTATTGGTGAAAGGCGAGGCTCAGGGTGAACACATGTGTGATATCTTTCTACACATTTGTCACAATGAGAAGTATAAGGAATCTGGTTGGTTTGTCCTACTTTCACTAGACAAACTAGTGAAGGAAAGAGATGCACTCAGGGCTTCAGAGTCAAGGCTCAAGTGCCGCATACATGAACTCAAGGCTTCCACTTGTGCTTTGAAAGAAAGCCTTATTTCTTGTAATAACAGAGCCAAAATTGCTGAAAACCAAACCCAGAGTTTTATTGTAAGAGTAGCTGAATTACAATGCCAGCTCAATTGAAAACCTCGAGAGGTGTCTGAAGATAAGGTAAGGGCATTGAGTGGGAAGAGATGGGATCCTGAAACTTGGGATGGGGACATATGGGCAGATAATCAGGAAGCTGGGGACACTGAGCACGTAAATTCTGTTGAATCACTCCTGCCAGCAGAACCAGTCCCATCTGAAGAGATTACTTCATGTTTGTCTGCTAAACCACCTTGCCCAGAAAAACCATTAGCCCCTCTACTCCCATCTAAGGAGATTAGCCCTAGCCCAGCTGCCTCTAAAGAGCCCTTGCCTGAGTCATTGCCTGGAGCTTTGCCTGAGGCAGATGCTTTACAAGATAATGCTGAATGTTCTCAAAACAATTCCACACTACCGATTCTGGCTTCTAGACCTATAACTAGGCTTAAGTCCCAGCGAGCCCCAAAAGGTGAAGTACAAAGTGTGACCCAGGAGGAGGTATGCTGCACTCCAAAAGAACTACCTGACTTTTCTAATATGTACAAACAGAAACCCGGGAAATATGTGTGGGAATGGCTATTAAGGGTGTGGGATAATGGTGCGAGAAACATAAAGATGGATCCGTTTGAGTTTATTGATATGGGTCCACTAAGTACAGATTGTTCATTCAATGTCTCAGCTAGAGAAGTTAAGTAAGGATCTAATAGTTTATTTGGTTGTGTTGCTGAAGCATGGATTATGAGGTGGCCGACACTAAATCAAGTTGAAGCACCAGACCTGCCTTGGTATACTGTAGAAGAAGGTATCCAAAGGCTTAGGGAAATTGGCATTATAGAGGGGATTTATGAAGTTAGACCCACAGACCCACACATGAAGTGTCCAGAGGACACACCTTTTACCACAACTGTGAGGAAAAAATCTGTGAAGGGAGTTCCAGTATCCTTGAAGACTGCTGTGATTGCTATTTTATGTAAGTCAGATTTGACAGTGGGAACTACCCTAACTGAATTAAGACACCTAACTACAATGGGGCTGATTGGACCTGTGGTAGTAGGGCCAAGTGGCTGCACTCAATCGACAAAGACAAGGTGGGCGTGGTTACAGTAATGGACAGAGGAGTCAAGGCAGTAATCAGAATAGTCTGACTCTATGGACTTACAGCATTGGCTACTTAGTCATGGTGTCCCTAGGAGTGAAATAGATAAGAAATCTACTAAATATTTACTTGATCTATACAAATGGATGAATTCTAGGTCAGGTGAGCAGTAGTCTAACTCAAATCACCAGAATAGAGAGTCACGGTCCCTCAATCAATAACCAGACTTGAGCGAGTTTAAAGACCCACAACCCCTTGAATGAAGGGGAGGCCGGGTCGCCTTGAGGAAGGACTCCAATACACTGCCAAAAATTTTTACTGTTAATCTTCCTCCCAGCCTTCCCCAAAGGGATCTACGGCCTTCTACGAGAGTGACTGTTCATTGGGGAAAAGGAAATAATCAGACTTTTTGGGGATTATTGGATACTGGCTCTGAGCTTACACTAATTCCAGGAGACCCAAAATGTCACTGTGGCCCACCAGTCAGAGTTGGGGAATATGGAGGTCACGTTATTAATGGAGTCTTGGTTCATGTCCGTCTCACAGTAGGTCCAGTGGGTCCTCGAACCCATCCTGTAGTGATTTCCCCAGTTCCAGAATGCATAATTGGAATAGATATACTCAGCAACTGGCAGAACCCCCACATTGG
>NW_004443996.1:9925369-9926930 GCF_000243295.1 Trichechus manatus latirostris
TGCACAGCAGCACTTCATCATTAAATGGAAGTGGTATATTCGAGATTGGGCCTGAGCAGGACCTGAAGGCACAAGTAAGTTGCATGAGGAAGTAGCCCAAATGCCCACGGTCTCCACTCCTGTAACATTACCTTCCATTTCCCAGTCTGCCCCTATGGCCTCATGGGGGGTTCCTGATGATCAGTTGACTGAGGAAGAGAAAACTCGTGCCTGATTTACAGATGGTTCTGCGTGATATGCAGGTGCCACTCGAAAGTGGACTGCAGCAGCACTACAGCCTCTTTCTGGGACAGTGGTGAAGGGAAATCCTCTCAATGGGCAGAACTTCCAGCAGTGCACCTGGTTGTTCACTTTGCTTGGAAGGACAAATGGTCAGATGTACGATTATATACTGATTCATGGGCTGTGACCGATGGTTTGGCTGGATGGTCAGGGACTTGGAAGGAACATGACTGGAAAATTGGAAACCAGGATTTATGCGGAAGAGGTATGTGGATAGACCTCTCTGAATGGGCTAAAGAAGTGAAGATATTTGTGTCTCATGTGAATGCTCACCAAAGGGTGACCTCAGCAGAGGATGATTTTAACAATCAAGTGGATACAATGACACGTTCTGTGGAAACCAGCATCCTCTTTCCCCAGCTACTCCTGTCATTGCTCAATGGGCTCATGAACAAAGTGGTCATGGTGGCAGGGATGGAGGTTATGCATAGGCCCGGCAGCATAGAGTCCCACTCACCATGGCTGACATGGCCACAGCCTCTGCTGAGTGCCTAATCTGCCAGCAGCAGAGACCAACACTGAGTCCCTGATATGGCACCATCCTTCGAGGTGATCAGCCAGCAACCTGGTGGCAAGTTAATTACTTTGGACACTTCCATCATGGAAAGGGCAGTGTTTTGTCCTAACTGGAATAGACACTTACTCTGGATATGGATTTGCCTTCCCTGCATGCAATGCTTCTGCCAAAACTACCATATGTGGACTTACAGAATGCCTTATTCACCATCATGGTATCCCACACAGCATTGTTTCAGATCAGGGGACTCACTTCACAGCAAATGAAGTGCGGCAGTGGGCCCATGCTCATGGAATTCACTGGTCTTACCATGTTCCCCATCATCCTGAAGCAGTTGGATTGATAGAACAATGGAATGGCCTTCTAAAGACACAATTACGGCACCAGCTAGGTGGCAATACCTTGCAGGGTTGGGGCAATGTTCTCCAGGAGGCTGTATACACTTTAAATCAGTGTCTAATATATAGTGATGTTTCTCCCATAGCCAGGATTCACAGCTCCAGGAATCAAGGGGTGGAGATGGGAGTGGCACCACTCACTGTTACCCCTAGTGACCCACTTGCAAGATTTTTGCTTCCTCTCCCCTCGACCTTATGCTCTGCAGGCCTAGAGGTCTTAGTTCCAAAGGGAGGAATGCTCTCACCTGGAGACACATCTCTGATTCCATTGAACTGGAAGTTAAGAATGCCACCTGGCCACCTTGGGCTCCTTATGCCTCTGGATCAATAGGCAAAGAACGGAGTTACCATACTGGCTGGTGTG
>NW_004443996.1:9927630-9935965 GCF_000243295.1 Trichechus manatus latirostris
GTGGCTGCCTCCTGTTGTCTCATCTCCGGTTCTTGCAACTTGAGCTGTCAGCTTATCTGCCGAACCTGGGACTCATTGACCTGCACAGCCTGTGAGCAGGTGCCCTGCTCTCTGACCTGCCGATCTTGGGCTTGCCAGCTTCTGCGACTGTGTGACTTGGGAGAGGCCTCTACCCTGATCCATGGACTTGGCACATTCTAGCCTCTACAATCGTGTGAGCTGTTTCCTTGATATAAATATCTGTCTCTGTATATTTATACACTTTACTGGTTTTGCTTCTGTAGAGAACCCAGCCTAAGATAGACGGCAAAAAAAACAAAAACAAAAATTTGAAGCAAATAGCAACCAAAAAAGAGCAGGAGTAGCAATATTAATCTCAGATAAAATAGACTTATGGCAAAATCCAGCTTAAGAGACAAGGAAGGACACTATGTAATGATTACAGGGTCAGTCCACCCAGGGGACCGTAATAAATATCCACGCACGCAACAGAAGACTTCCAAAATACACAAAACAAACTCTATCAGTATTGAAAAGAGAAATAGACAATTCCACAATAATGTTAGGATACTTTAACACACCACTCTCTATCAAGGACAGAACAAATAGAAAGAAAATCAACAGAGATATACAACACCTACACAACACAACCAACCAACATGACCTTACAGACATATACAGAACATACCACCCAACACTAGCACAGTACACATTCTTCTCCAATGCACATAGATCATTCTACAGAACAGACCATATTTTAGGCCACAAAGCAAGCCTCAACAAATTCAAAAATGTCAAAATAATACAAAGAATCTCCTCAGATCACACCAGTATAAAATTAGAAGTCAATAACAGGAAGAACAAGGGAAAAAATCAAATATATGGAAACTGAATAACATGTTGCTTAAAACCCACTAGGTAATAAAAGATTTTAAAAATGAAATAAAAAATTCCTAGAATGAAAACACAACATACCAAAATTTTTGGACACAGCAAAAGCAGTGCCGAGTGGTCAATTTATAGCAATGAATGCACACATCAAAAAAGAAGAAAGGGCCAAACATACAACTCAAACAAACAGAAAAAGAGCAGCAGAAGAAGCCCACAGTCATCAGAAGAAAGGAAATAAGAGATTAGAGCAGAAGTAAATGAATCAGAAAACAGAAAAACAATGAAAAGAATCAAGGCAAAAAGCTGGTTCTTTGAAAGGATCAATAAAACCAACAAACCCCTGGCCAAAATGAAAATGCAAAAAGAAAAAAAGGAAAAGATGCAAATAACCCAAGTAAGAAACGAGATGGGTGACTATACAACAGAACCAACTGAAATAAAAAGGATCATAACAGAGTACTATGAAAAATTATACTCCAACAAATCTGAAAAGCTAGGAAAAATGGACAAATTTCTAGAAACACACTACCTACCCAATTTAACACAAAATGAGTTAGAAAACTTGAGCAGACCCATAACAAAACAAGAAATTGAAGAGGTTATTAAAAAAAAAACTCCCAACAAAACGAACAAAAAAAACCCTGACCCAGGTGGCTTCACTGGAGAATTCTACCAAACACTCAGAAAAGAGCTCACATGAATACTACTCAAAGTATTCCATAACATAGAAAAGGAAAGAATAAGCCCAAATTCATTCTATGAAGCCAGTATAACCCTGATACCAAAGTCAATCAAAGGCACCACAAAAGAAGAAAATTACAGAACAGTATCTCTCATGAATATAGATGCAAAAATTTTCAGTAAAATTCTAGCCAATAGAATTCGGCATCATATCAAAAAATAGCAAATCATTATCAAGTGGAATTCATACCAGGTATGCAAGGATAGTTCAACATTAGAAAATCAATCAATGTAATCCACCACATAAATAAAACAAAGGAAAAGAATCACATGATCATCTCAATCGATGCAGAAAAAGCATTTGATGAAGTCCAACACCCATTCCTGATAAAAACTCTCAGCAAAAGAGGAATAGAAGGGAAAGTCCTCAACATAATTAAGGGCATATACACAAAGCCAACAGCCAACATTATTTTCAATGCAGAGACAGAAAGCATCCCTTTTGAGAACAGGAATCAGAAAAGGATGTCCTTTATCACCACTGTTATTCAAAATTGTAGTGGAAGTCCTAGCTACAGCAATAAGGTAAGAAAGGAAAATAAAGGACATCCAAATTGGTAAGGAAGAAGTAAAACTATCCATATTCGCAGACGATATGATCCTATACATAGAAAATCTCAGAGACTCCACAAGAAAGCTGCTGGAACTAACAGAAGGATTCAGCAAAGAGGCAGGGTACAAGATCAATATACAAAAATTGGTTGGATTCCTCTATGCTAACAAAGAGAACTCCAAGATGAAAATCAGGAAAAGAATACCATTTACAATAGCCGCCCAAAAGATAAAATACTTCAGAATAAATCTAACTGCTGCTGTTGTTGTTAGGTGCCATTGAGTTGGTTCCGACTCATAGAGACCCTATGAACAACAGAACGAAACACTGCCTGGTCCTGCGCCATCCTCACAATCATTGCTATGTCTGAGCCCATTGTTGCAGCTACTGTGTCAATCCATCTTGTTAAGGGTCTTCCTCTTTTTTGCTGACCCTCTACTTTACCAAGCATGATGTCCTTCTCCAGGGACTGGTCCCTCCTGATAACATGTCCAAAGTATGTGAAACAAAGTCTTGCCATCCTTGCTTCTAAGGAGCTCTAAGGGGCATTTTGGCTGTACTTCTTCTAAGATAGATTTGTTCATTCTTCTGGCAGTCCATGGTATATTCAATAGTCTTCATCAACACCATAATTTAAAGGTATCAGTTCTTCTTAATTCCTTCTTATTCATTGTCCAGCTTTCACATGCACAGGTAACTGAAATCACCATGGCTTGGGCCAGGTGCACCTTAGTCCTTAAAGTGACATCTTTGCTTTTTAACACTTTAAAGAGGTATTTTGCAGCAGATTTTTCCCAATGCAATTCATCATTTGATTTCTTGACTGCTGCTTCCATGGGCATTGATTGTGGATCCAAGTAAAATGAAATCCTTCACAACTTCAATATTTTCTCCATTTATCATGATGTTTCTTATTGGTCCAGTTGTGAGGTATTTTATTTTTATTTATGTTGAGGTATCATTCATACTGAAGGCTGTGGTCTTTGATCTTCATCAGTAAGCACTTCAAGTCCTCTTTACTTTCAGCAAGCAAGGTTATGTCATCTACATACAGCTGGTTGTTTATGAGTCTTCCTCCAATCCTGATGCCAAGTTCTTTAAACCTAACTAGGGGTATAAAAGACTCATACAAAGAAAACTATAACACACCACTGCAAGAAAGCAAAAGAGACCTACATAAGTGGAAAAACATACCATGCTCATAGAGAGGAAGACTCAACAGAAATTCCTCTCCTAGTTATATTCCCTAAAGAAATAAAAGCTGTGACATGAATAGACATATGCACACCCATGTTCACTGCAGCATTATTCACAATAGCCAAAAGACAAAAACAACCTAAATGCTCATAAATGAATGAATGGACCAAAAAAAAATGTTAAATGGGGAAAAGACACTCTTTTTAACAAATGGTGTTGGCAAAACTGGATATCCATCTGCAGAAAAATGAAACAGGATCCAAACCTCACACCATACACACAACAATAAGAACAATGACGAACCAGTGAAACATCTCACATGGATGAAACTGTAGGACATTATGCTGAGTGAAATAAGTCAATCACAGAAGGACAAATATTGTATGACACCACTATTATAAAAAGATTTTTTAAAAAAAGTTTACACACAGAAAGTAACATTCTTTGATGGTTACCAGCGGTAGTAGGGGGAGGGAGGAAAAACCACCAACCAAATAGTAGAAACATGTTAACCTTGCTGAAGGGAAAGGCAATACACAACTTGGGGGAAGTCAGCACAACATGACCAAGGCAAAGAATGACACTGAGAGGTACACAAGAATAAAAGGTGGAGGCAAGGCCAAGATGGAGGAATGGTCAGATGCTTCATGTTGTCCCTCTTACAACAAAGACAAAAAATAAGTGAACTGGATATATACGACAATCTAGGAACCCTAAGCATAAAAGTAAGTCAAAGTTGAAGAATCAGACTGAATGACAAGTGGAAGGAGCAACAATTCAAAAACAGTGGACACAGGGAATTATGGATTGCGGGATCACCAGCATACTGCTAGCTGAATCTGCACAGCACACACAGGTTGAGGCAAGCAGCAACAGCCCAAGCCAAAACCCACCACATCTGGTGCAGCAAAGCACAAGCAAACATGCACACACCTCCAGAACAAAACAGGAGTGACACCAGACCTGTGAAAGTTAAGTGCAAGCTAGCAACCCACCACACACATACAATGACACTTCCCCCACCAGAGCTCCACAGCCCAGGAGCACTCCCTTCTCCTCTTCCATCCTCCCGTCTGCTCTGACACCAGTCTGGCATTCAACACCGCCATGCCCCCTAAGTCACGAATTCACTACCTGGTCTGTAGGTGTCCGCCCTTTCACCTAGCCACTGTCATAAGGGGTCTACGGGCTTGCAGTACCCTTCACCCTCAGGGATTATCTGCACCAGCACCTTGTTGGCTGACCCTACATAACATGCCCTCATTAGGAAAAAAAGGGACAGGGCTTCTACCTGAAGCCCATTTTCACCTGCAGCAGCCAAGTGGGAGCTGTAGGTTTGTGACATTGAACAGCGCCCCACCCGCTATGACAGGGCCTCACCCACCCATATCGGGGGCCTGGGAGCCGGCAGTACAACTTACTCCATCTAGCTGCCCTGGACAGCAGCCTGAGAAATAGTGGTGCCCCCAATCCCTCCAGCCAATGGCACTGGGCACCCAAGAACCGACTACACTAACCCCCCCATTATGTGCTCTAGCAAACAGGGACACGCTTTCCCTCAGGAAACTTGGAGGCAACCAAAAGCCCTCTGCCTTGCCCCCCAAATTGCCCTCCACTGCAACCAGAGACCTATGTCTGCTCCAAACAACCCCACGCAGCTCTGCCCAGCCAGGACTGTAGGTGAGTCTCCACACCACACACTCAGTGGCTGACAAGCCAGGCACCTACATCCCGACCAACAAGTAAGCAGTGGAGCGCACACACAATATCCAACCCAATGTCCAGTGAGAATACCCCTTGCACCCACAGCCAGGTAACCAGCAGGACAAATACATCACCTCACCAAAAAGGCCAGCTACATCTTAACACCCCCACAAGAACAGTGAACAGACTCCTGGGCTCACACACGTAGTAGATGATCTGACCACCTGGAGACAGGAGTTGAGAGCTTCAACGAGGCCAGATTAATGAACAGAGTAGCACACACCCAGCCTACTTGGACATATCAAAACAAAAATTCAGAATGCAGTAACAAAAATAAATAAATAAATATAATAACTTATTGAAGCCTCCGACACAACAGTCACTATCAAATCACATAAAGAAGCAGGACAAGATCGCTCCAGCAAGTGGCCGAAATAAAGAACTGGAAAACCTTCTGGAGGAAGATAAGGTAATGGAACTACATGAGAAAGAACTAAAAAGACTAATAGAGCTGTCCAAGAGATCAAGAAGGAGATCAGGGAAAACACAGAACAAACCAATGAATACACAGACAAAGCAATAGAAGAATTCAGGAAAACAATACAAGAAGAAAACCACAGAATAAACAGGCTGCTAGGAACCATACAAAAACAGCAACTAGAAATCCAAAAGATTAACAATAAAATCTCAGAATTAGACAACTCAATATAAGGCCACAGGAACAGAATGGAGACAATAGAAGTCAGATTTAGTGAGACTTAAGATAAATTCCTTGATGCCAACTTGATTGAGGAAAAATCAGAAAAAAGTATGAAGAAAAATGAAGGAAGACTAAGAATTACGTGGGATACTATCAGAAGGGAAAACCTACGAGTGATCGGAGTACCAGAATGGGTGGGATAAAGGAAAATACAGGGAGAATTGTTGAAGATTTGCTAGCAGAAAACTTCCCTAATATCATGAAACATGAGAAGATCTCTATCTAAGAAGACCAATGAACCCCATACAGGATATACCCTAAAAGTAACCAAGACATATCATACTCAAACTTTCCAAAACCAAAGACAAAGAAACAATCCTGAGAGGAGTCAGGGATAAACGAAAAGTCATCTACAAAGGAGAAACAATAAAAATAAGTTCTGATTACTCAGCAGAAACCATGCAGGCAAGAAGGCAATGGATTGACATACATAAAGCCTTAAAGGAAAAAAATTACCAGCCAAAGAATTATATATCCAGCAAAATTGCCTCTCAAATACGATGGTGAAATTAGGTCATTTCCAGATTAACAGAAATTAAGGGAATATGTAAAAACCAGACCAAAATTACAAGAAATATTAAAGGGGGTCCTCTGGTTAAAGAATCAACAACATAAGACGGTGATCCAACACTAGGACACAGGACAGATCAACAACATGCCAACCCAGATAGGGAATTCGCAAAAACAAAACAAAGCTAAAAGACTGAAAATAGTGAACCAGAGATTTCAATATGTAAATGATGACAACATCAAAAGAAAAAAGAGGGGATAAACGGTGTAGTCATAGAACTTCCATATAGAGAGGAAGTCAAGGTAATACCAAGAAATAAAAGGCTAATTTAAACTTAGAAAAATAAAGGTAAATTTAAAGATAACCACAAAGGAAACTAACAAACCTACCAGTCAAAATAAAAAAGAAGAAAAACATAAAGACTCAGTGAACACAAAATCAACAATAATGAAAAAGATGAAAAGAAAATACATGAACAAAGGAACTCAGCACAGAAAATTAAGCAGAACAAAAAAACTGTCAACACCACACACACACACACAAATAAACAAAATTACAGAAGTAAACTCACACCTACCAATAATTACACTGAATGTAAATGGCCTAAATGCACCAGTAAAGAGACAGAGAGTGGCAGAATGGATTAAAAAAAACCCACGACCCATCTGTATGCTGTCTACAAGAGACAAACCCTAGACACAAAGACATAAACAAACTAAAACTCAAAGGATGGAAAAAAATATATCAAGCAAACAATAACTAAAAAAGAGCAGCAGTGGCAATATTAATCTCCGATAAAATAGACTTTAAAGCAAAATCCACCATAAAAGTTAAGGAAGGATACTATGTAATGATTAAAGAGTCAATACATCAGGAGGACATAACCATAATAAATACATATGCACCCAATGACAGAGCTCCAAAAGACATAAAACAAACTCTAACAGCATTGAAAAGAGAAATAGACAGTTCCACAATAATAGCAGGAGACATCAACATGCACTTTTGGTGAAGGACAGAACATCTAGAAAGACACTCAATAAAGATACAGAAGATCTAAATGCCACAGTCAACCTAGTCAACCTAACAGACATATACAGAACACTTCACCCAATAGTAGCAAAGTAAACATTCTTTTCCAATGCACATGGAATATTCTCCAGAATAGGCCACATTTTAGGCCAAAAAGCAAGCCTTAACAGAATCCAAAACATTGAAATAATACAAAGCAACTTCTCTGATCATAATGCCATAAAAGTAGAAATCAATGACAGAAACAGTAAGGAGAAAAAAATCAAATACATGGAAACTGAACAACACTTTGCTTAAAAACTACTGGGTAATAGAAGAAATCAAGGATGGAATTTAAAAAAATTCATAGAATCAAATGAGAATGAAAACACATCTTACTAAAACCTTTGGGACATATCAAAAGCAGTGCTTAGAGGTCAATTTATAGCAATAAATTCACACATTAAAAAAGAAGGGCCAAAATCAAAACGTTAACCCTACAACTTGAACAAATAGAAAGAAAGCAGCAAAACAAGCCCCCAGCCATCAGGAGAAAGCAAATAATAAAGGTTAGAGGAGAAATAAATGAAATAGAGAACAGAAAAACAATTGAAAGGCTCAACAAGACTAGAAGTTGGTTATTTGAAAAGATCAACAAACAACTGGCCAAACTGACAAAAGAAAAACAGGAGAGGAAGCAAATAACCCAAACAAGAATGAGATGAGTGATATCACAACAAATCCAACTGAAATAGAAAGGATCATAACAGAATACTATGAAAAATTGTACTCTAACAAATTTGAAAACCTACAGGAAATGGACAAATTTCTAGAAACACACCACCTACCTAAACTAACCCAAACTGGGGTAGAAAAATTGAACAGACCTATAACCAAAGAAGAGATTGAAGAGGTAATAAAAAAAAAAAAAAAAACTCCCAGCCTACCCAAACTAACACAAAGTGAT
>NW_004443996.1:9937075-9946529 GCF_000243295.1 Trichechus manatus latirostris
TGTGCCTCTTGGCTCAAGTAGATACAAGAGACTAAACAGGCAGCTTCTGTCCAGAGGTGCAATGGGAAGGCAGAGAGGTTTAGGAGCTGGTTGAATGGACATGGGGAATCAGGGGTGGAAAGGAGGAGTGTACTGTCATAGTATGGGGAGAGCAATTAGGGTCACATAACAATGTATGTATAAATTTTTGTATGGGGAAAAAATTTAAAAAGTTTACAGCTTTTGGGGGGAGGAACCTTGAGAATGGAAACCAGATAAGGATGCCTTTTATCATCACTCTTATTCAACATCTTGCTAGAAGTCCTAGCTAGAGCACTAAGGCAAGAAAAAGAAATAAATGGCTTCCAAATTGGTAAGGAAGAGGTAAAACTATCCCTATTCACAGATGATGTGATCTTATATACAGAAAACCTCAAAGAATCCACAAGAAAGCTACTGTAACTAATAGAAGATTTCAACAAAGTAGCAGGTTACAAGATTAACGTATAAAAATCAGTGGGATTCCTCTACACCAACAAAGAAAACTTCGAAAAGGAAATCATCAAATCAATGCCATTTACAATAGCCTCTAAGAAGACAAAGTACTTAAGAATAAATCTAACTAGGGACATAAAAGGCCTATACAAAGAAAACTACAAAACACTACTACAAGAAACCAAAAAAACCTACATAAGTGGAAAAACATACCATGCTCATAGATGGGAAGACTCTACATTTCAAAAATGTGAATTCTACCCAAAGCAATCTACAGACACAATACAATCCCCAGCCAAATTCCAACAACATTCTTTAATGAGATGGAGCAAACAATTACCAACTTTATATGGAAAGGGAAGAGGCCCCAGATAAGTAAAGCATTACTGAAGAAGAAGAACAATGTGGGAGGGCTCACACTACCTGATTTTAGAACCTATTACACAACCATGGTACTCAAAACAGCCTGGTACTGGTATAATAACAGACACGTAGACAAACAGAACAGACTTGAGAACCCAGATGGAAATCCATCCATCTATAAGCAGTTGATATTTGATAAAGGGCCAAAATCCATTTAAAAGCAGAAAAGACACTGTCTTTAACAAATGTGCTGACATAACTGGATGTCCACCTGTGAAAAAATGAAACAAGATCCATAGCTCACACCATACACAAAACTAATTCAAAATGGATCAAAGACCTAAATATAAAATCTAAAACGATAAAGATCATGGAAGAAAAAATAGGGACAACGCTAGGGGCTCTAATACATGGCATAAGTAGTATACAAACCATAACTAACAATGCACAGACACCAAAAGAGAAACTAGATAACTGGAAGCTTCTAAAATTTAAACACTTATGCTCATCGAAAGACTTCACCAAAAGAGTAAAAAGAACCTACAGACTGGGAAAAATTTTTTGGCTACCACACATCCAACAAGGGTCTAAAAATCTACAAAAATACTTCAATGCCTTAATAACAAAAATACAAATAATCCAATTAAAAACATGGGCAAAGGACATGAACAGACACCACCAAAGAAGCTATTCAGGCAGCCAAAAGACACATGAGGAAATGCTTGAAATCATTAGCCTTTAGAGATATGCAAATCAAAACTACAATGAGATACCACCTCACCCTGACAATACTAGTACTAACCCAAAAAACACAACAAATGTTGGAAAGGTTGCGGGGAGATTCGAACTTTATGCACCGCTGGTGGGAATGTAAAATGATACTACCACTTTGGAAAATGATACGGTGCTTCCTAAAAAGCTAGAAATAGAAATACCATAGGATCTAGCAATCGCACTCCTAGGAATATACCCTAGACAGATAAGAGCTGTCACATGAATAGACATATACATACCCATGTTCACTGCAGCACTATTCACAGTAGCAAAAAGATGGAAACAACCTAAGTGCCCAGCAACAGATGAATGGATAAACAAATTATGGTACATACACACAATGGAATACTTTGCAATGATAAAGAACAATGATGAATCTGCGAAATACCTCACAGCATGGATGAATCTGAAGGGGCATTATGCTGAGTGAAACAAGTCAGTCACAAAAGGACAAGTATTATATGAGACCACTATTATAAAACCTCAAGAAAAGGTTTACACACAGAAAAATACATTCTTTGAGGGTTACGAGGCTGGGGAAGGAGGGGAAGAGGAAATCACTAACTAGATAGTAGACAAGTGTCAACTTTGGTAAAGGGAAAGACAACACACAATATAGGGGAAGTCAGCACAACTGGATCAAAACAAAAGCATAGGTTTCCTAGACACATCCAAACACTTTGAGGGACCGAGTAGCTGGGACTAGGGGCTGGGGAACATAGTCTTAGGTGATATCTAGGTCAACTGGCGTAACATAGTTCTTAAAGAAAATGTTCTACATCCTACTTTGGTGAGTAGCATCTGGGGACTTTAAAGCTTGTGAGCTGCCACCTAAGATACACTGATTGGTCCCATCTCATCAGTAGCAAAGGAGAATGAAGAAAACCATAGACACAAGGAAAATATTAATCCAAAGGACTAAAGGATCACATGAACCAGAGACACCACCAGCCTGAGCCCAGAAGAACTGGATGATGCCCAGCTACCACCACCGACCGCTCTGGAAGGGATCACAACAGACAGTCCCAGACAGAATGGGAGAAAAATGTAGAACAGAATTTAAATTCACGAAAGGACCAGACTTACTGGTCTGACAGAGGTTGGAAGAACCCCCAAGACTATGGCCACCAGACACTCTGCTAACTCAGAACTGCAAGCCACTCCTGAAGTCCACCTTTCAGCCAAAGATTAGACAGGCCTATAAAACAAACAGTAACACATGTGAGGAATGTGCTTCTTAGTTCAATCAAGTACATGAGACCAAAGGGGCAACACATGCCCAAAAGTAAAGACGAGAAGGCAGGAAGGGACAGGAAAACTGGACGAATGATCACGGGAAGCCAGGAGGGTAAAGGGAAAGGGGGAGAGTGCTGACACATTGCAGGTATTGCAAAATGTCACAAAACTATTTGTGTATAAATTTTTGAAGGAGAAACTAATTTGAGCTGTAAGCTTTCACCTAAAGCACAACAAAATAAAATTAAAAAGAAATTAATTTGTGCTGTAAACGTTCACCTAACGCACAATAAAATTTTTCAAAAAGGCAATAATGAAAACTAAAAAAACAGGTGTTTGACTTATGTCAGAACTGACTTATGACAGAGTCATTGGAATGGAACCCAGTTGTAAGTCAGGGAATACCTGTATATGTTTTTTAATTCATGAAATAAAATGTGAAATGTAAAATTTTAAATATTACCATGAACTTAGCAAGTTTTCAAGACAAAAAGAAACTAAGAAATATCAAATCCACTTCTGATCTTTGTCCATCAGTGAGTTGACTTATTTATTTTTAAAAATAGCTATTATACAGTTTGATGTTAATAAATTAATTACATTATATTTTAAATTCTCAGTACTAACAACTGATGCAAACAAAAATGAAATATTCAATGTTTGTTACATTTAAACACTTGCTGGGCGAGTGAGTCTTTTTAAATGGAAGCTAAATAAAAGATTTTATCTGATATAACCCATACACAAAAACTCCAGTGATAGCTTGTCTTTCAAGTTGGTACTCAATATGTTGAGATACCAAAAAATTGTCATCACTGACCTGCAGAGTTAGAAGAAAAGTCGAACTATAGTGGGAATTAGAGTTGCTAAGGGAATCATTTCCTTAAGACTAGAGAAGTAGAAAATGATAGAATATTTAAGAATAAAGAGATTAAATGCAATTGTTGTTGTTGTTAGCTGCCATACAGTCAGCCCCCCAACTCATGGCGATCCTGTGCACAATGGGATAGAACTGTTGTGATCCATAGGGTTTTGATTAGCTGATTTTTGGAAATAGATCACCAGGCCTTTCTTCCTAGTCTGTCTTAGCTTGGAAGATCTGCTGAAACCTGATCACCATCATAGCAACATGCAAGCTTCCACTGAGTGGGGGTTGGTGGCTGCGCATGAGATGTGTTGGTTGGGAACTGAATGCAGGTTTCCCACGTGGAAGGTGAGAATTTTACCACTGAACCACCACTAAGGTTTCAGTGGTCTTGTTGATCTTTTTTCCACTCAAAACGATATCTGTTCACTTGGCATGATTGTAAGTAAACCACCACTGTCCTCTAAGTGAACTAGTAAAAGAGAAAAAAATGAATGACATTTAAGACTTTTACTTTAATCCAAGCCAAAAAAATTTTTTGGTGTAGGCTATTTCCTATGTATGAACTGGAGTTTTAATACTGCTATGAAATCATAAATATTATAATAGGAAAATATATAATATAAAGTAAAATATTTTGTCTTTACAATATTCATGATTAATCTGTGGAATAAGTATAAAGAAAATTTAACTCTACATGACTTATGTTTTTAAAACCTTCATTTTATAAATGACATACATACTGTCTAGCAGATCAACAAGATTTTAAACTGTCACACCAAGTAATGGCTACCTGCCAATAATACAGATAAGAGAAACGGTATCAGTACATGCTGTAACAGATGGTATTATTCCATACACACGTGCTTTGTGCTATATAAAACAAATTTTCAAAATATAGTTACATATTATAGTGTTCAGTATCCTATAAATGGGGACGTAAATTAAAATATAATACAGAATTTGGAGACAAATGGGAGTATCTTCTTAACTAAGAATATCTTCTAATAGCTTCCAAACTACAAAGTGATTTTTGGTTATGGAGTACCATCTAGAGGAAATATGAGGAAAAAAGTCTTTAAGTAGGAATGGAACTAAATTATTACAAACAAGAAACGCTAAGGAACTAACACTTTTAGGATGATTTATAACTGAATTTCTACTATCATCCAAATATAAACTATTTTTTACTCAAAAGATGAAGTCCTAATAGTGTCATGTATGATATTTTATTTATGATTTCTATTTTTCAGGAATTTCTGTAAGATTTTCTACAACACAGATCTCTTTAGAATGTCAAAGCTGAAAAGAACCTTAGAAATAATGTGGACCACCCCTCTTCCTTTACAGGTGAAGAACCTGAAGCCCAGAGTGGAGAAATAACTTGCTCAGGGTCTTAATTACGGTAATGATGGAATGGAACAAGACTAAAATCTCTGGAATCTTCAGATTCAAAGAATAATACTTTCTCATTCTAGCACGCTATCCTTTAAACTGCATCATGTTAAGTAAACAGATATCACTTTTGAGTGGACAAAAGATCAACAAGACCACTGGAATCTCTGTAACCGTACTGAAATGTTTATCACAAAATGTCTTTATCTTTATCCTTCTAATACCATTGATTTATTTGCTTGTGATAGAAATTAATCTCTTTTCCATTCTAGTTTAGAAAGCTATTTGTGTTCAGTAACTGATGTGTTTTTGGTAGGCTATTTCATTAAACAACATGAAAAATGAGATGAGACAAAAGATGTAAAAAGTCAATTACTGTTTCTCAAAAGTAAGAATGGGAACTTTTCAATCTATCATCCTCTGCTGTATTAAAATTTACTCTATAATACATTCCTACTGGAGAATTTCAGAGATGAAGGAAAGGTCTGGTCAGTGCGATTAGTGGAGAGTGCACTGGTCTTGTTTCAGAGACTGGGATTTGAAACCCATTCATACCACGAATTGCATAAATTTAGTCAAGTTATTTAAAAGTCCTGAACCTCAGGTTCCTCATCTATAAAATGCAGATACAATGTCAACATCTCAGGGTTGTTATAGGAATTAAAATGAGGTAATGCAGGCAGAACACTTAGTATCACGCATAGCTAATAAATGTTAGCTTTTAATTGAAAGAGAATGCCAGAAAATGACAAAATACCACATTAATTTCTAAAATATGAAGAAAGTTACCTAGTATAAAATACCCTGTAGAAAAAGTGACTGTGACTTGTGGAGGGGGATTCTCAGACCTCTGTTAAAATGCAAATGTAGAGGTCTTATTTTGAATATTGGAATAGAGGTCATTAGGGGTTATCTTAACATAAAATTGTGTACCATGGACCTCAGAATGGGTTGCAGTGGTTTTCAATCAGGGTGCTTTTGCTCCCCAGGGTAAATGTGGCAATGTCTGGAGAAAATATTGGTAGTCACAACTGAGATGAGGCAGAAGATGCTACAGACATCTATTATGTAGAGGCCAGGGAAGCTGATAAACATCCTATAATGCACAGGACAGACACTCTCAACAAAGAATTGTTGTTGTTAGGTACTGTTGAGTCAATTTTCAACTCATAGTGACTCAGTGTGACAGAGTAGAACTGTCCCATAGGGTTTTCTAAGCTGTAATCTTTACGGAAGCAGATCGCCAGGTCTTTTCTCCTATGGAGGGCCACTGGGGGGGTTTGAACAGTCAGCCTTTCAGTTAGCAGCCAAGCACTTAAACAATGTGCCACTGGAGTGCTTTAACAAAGAATTATGCACACCAAAATGTCAACAGTGCCTAGGTTGAGAAACCCTGGAATAATGTAATGAAGTTATAGTTTTTCAGAAGTTAATGATGGATATATGTTTGATTTGTAAGTGTTTAAAGTATTTGCTGTGATAAGCACTTAAGGAAAGAAAGGCGTTCATCTGTAAAGCATAAAAAAATAGAATATACCAGACTTCCAGGCAACATGGTGGTATAGTCAGAAGCACCACGCCATCCCTCCGCAGCAAAGATCAGAAAAAGTAAGTCAAACAGAGTCACACGTCAATCCTGAAACCTTAAGCATCAAATGAAGAGATAAAGGACTTAGCCAAGCACCAAATGGAATATGAAACTGAGCGAGAACAGAGTGCAAGGACAGATACGTGCAGAGGTTCCCTATCAGCTACTGCAGCATGGATCCACCATCTTGGACTCCCATCGGAGATCAGCGAACAGGAGGTACGAGAAAGCAGCTTCACGGAGCTTCCAGCAGGAGACAGAACAACTGGTAACCCACGATATAGGCTTTCCCACCCCCCACCCTTCTTCATCCCAACTTAGCCTCCTCTGCTTACTGCAGCCACAGTATATTGGCCGGGAAGCACGAGCTTCCCCCCAGTGCCACTTGGATGCCACCCGCCTGCACTGGCTGTTGGTGACGCTTTTTTCTGCTTCTTTAGATTTCTTCCTTACCTCTCATCACCTCCCCCTGCTTTCTCTCAAATACCTGGCTCCATGCACCAACTTTGCTTCTTCCTGAAAGGCTGCAAAACACCGCTTGACTGTGAAACTGCTTCCGGCCCGTGCCACCACGCTGATGGGACCCACAGGGCTTTTTTGCTTGTTTGCTCAATTTGTTCTCTATTGATTTGTTTCTTTGTTTTATTTTTCTTTTCTTGGCTTGGGAGCCCCTTTTAGCCAGGCAGTACCATGCAGCTTGGAAGCTAGTCCCTTACTCTGCGCAGACGCACAAGGACATCCCTGGGGTCATTTCTTTTTTCTTGTTTTTTCTTTCTTTTTTTTGTTTGTTTGGGTTTTTTTTTTTTTCATTTCTTTGTTTAGTTTTCTTCTCTCTCTTATTCCCTTTCTGTTTTCTTCATTTCCAGTTTCTCTATTTATTCACTTTTTCTTTTACCCTTTTTCTTTTTTTATTTTTGTTTTTCCCCATTTGTCAGTCTCTCATCTCTCCACTCCAATAGCAAGCTCGCTTAGCACTCTTTTTTCTTTGTGTGTTTGTTTTTGGCTCCTGTTCCTGTATACTCTCTCTCCTCTTTCCCATACCTATCTTAGCTCCACACATCACCACCTACCCCCTCCTTCCTGCCTACCTGCACCGTGCACTGAACATCACACTCCCAAGCAGCACAGGCATGGCCTACTGGAACCTGCCCTGCACTGATTCCCGGTCTGCACTGTCAGCCCTGGTACGTGCCACAGAAAACCTATCGCAGCAACTCCCCTTCAGCTGGACCTGCCCTGCTGTACCATACCTGAGTGACTGACCCTGCCCATTAGAGAAGGAGGTGAAAAGTATTGTGCCCACAGACGAGCAAACAACAAAGAACACACAGCCCGCCTGCTCAGACATAACCAAATAAAACAAAAAAGCAGGACGAAACAAACAAATCTACAATCAATAAATGAGGAAAATAACTAAATGCCCCGAAGACAGCAGACAATATCAAAACATATACAAAAACAGGACAGGATGGTTCCAGTAGTTGTCCAAAATAAAACACCAGATGACTTTCCAGTAGAAGAAAAGGCACTAGAACTAACTGATAGGGAATTCAGATCTCTAATATTCAGAATTATCCAAGAGTCGAAGCAAAAAGCAGACAAAAATGAGGGGGGAAAAAAGGCAGACAAATTCATGGAAAATACAGACAAAAAAAAATGGAAGAAGTCAAGAAAATAATAGAGGAACAAAATGCTAAAATAAATTCACAACTAGAAATCATACAAAAACAACAATTAGAAATCCAAAAGATAAATAACAAGATTTCAGGAATGGACAGTGTCATAGAAGGGCCGAGGAGCAGGTTTGAAATGATGGAAGATAGGATCAGAGAAACTGAAGAAAAACACTTGCATACAACTCTGAGGAAAAATGAGAAAAAAAGAATGAAAAAAATGAAGAAACCCTGAGAATTATGTGGGATACAATCAAAAGCAAATATCTACGAGTGATCAGAGTTCCAGAACAGGAGGAGAAAACAGAAAACACAGAGAGCATCACTGAAGAACTGCTGACAGAAAACCTGCCCAATGTCATGAAAGATGAAAAGCTGACCATCCAAGAAGATCAATGAACCACATACAGGATAGATCCCAAAAGAAAATCACAAAGGCATATCATAATCACACTCACTAAAACCAAAGACAAAGAATCCTGAGAGCAGCTGGAGAAAAACAAAAAGTCACATATAGAGGAGAAACAATAAGACTAAGCTCGGATTATTCGGCATAAACCATGCAGGCAAGAAGGCAATGGGATGACATATAAAACCTTGAAAGAAAAAAATTGCCAGCCAAGAATAATATATCCTGTAAAACTCTTGTTCAAATATGATGGTGAATTTAGGTCATTTCTAGATAAACAGAAATTAAGGGAATATGTAAAAACGAAACCAAACTTACAAGACTTATTAAAGGAAGTCCTTCAATCTGAGAACAAACACTATCAGACCACAGGCTGAATCTAGGACACAGGATTGTACGAGCCAGATACCAGCCTAGGAAATGAACTCTTAAGGACTATGCAAAACCAAAAGAATTAAACAGGGAACCAGAGAGGTTAATCTGTAAATGACAATGGCATCAGAACAATAAAAGAGAGAATAAACGGTGTAGGTATACAACATTGTAATGGAGAAGAAGTTAAGCGATACCAAGTAATAATAGACTGGTTCAAATCTAGGAAGATAAGGGTAAATTTCAAGGTAACCACAAAGAAAGTTAACAAACCTACTCATCAAAATAAAGAAGAGAAATATAAA
>NW_004443996.1:9948685-9950649 GCF_000243295.1 Trichechus manatus latirostris
ACAAAGTCCAACACCCATTCCTGATAAAAACTCTCAATAAAATAGGTATAGAAGGGAAATTTTCAACATAATAAAGGACATCTATGCAAAACCAATGGTCAACATCATTCTTAATGGAGAGAGGCTGAAAACATTCCCCTTGAGAACAAGAACAAGACAAGGATGCCCTTTATCTCCACTCCTATTTAACATTGTGATGGAAGTCCTAGCTAGAGCAATAAGGCAAGAAAAAGAAATAAAGTGCATCCAAATTGGTAATGAGGAAGTTAAACTGTCCCTATTTGTGGATGATATGACACTATACATAGAAAACCCTAGAGACTCCAAGAGAAAACTACTGGAACTAATAGAAAGATTCAGCAGAGTAGCAGGATACAAGATAAACACATAAAAATAGGTTGGATTCCTATACACCAATAAAGAGAATGATAAAAAGGAAATCAGGAAAGCGATACCATTTACAATAGCCCCTAAAAAACAAACAAACAACAACAACAAAAAATACTTAGGAATAAATCTAACCAGGGATGTAAAAGACCTACACAAAGAAAACTACAAAATACTACTGCAAGAAACCCCAAAGGATCTACATAAATGGAAAACATACCATGCTCATGGATAAGTAGACTCAACAAAGTGAAAATGACAATTCTACCCAAAGCAATTTACCAATACAATGCAATCCCGATCCAAATACCAACAACATTCTCTAAAGAGATGGAAAAACTAATCATTAACTTTATATGGAAAGGGAAGAAGCCCCAGATAAGTAAAGCTCTATTGAAGAAGAATACAGTAGGAGGACTTGCAGTACCTGACTTCAGAACCTACTATACAGCTACGGTAGTCCAACAGCCTGGTACTGGTACAATGATATATACGTTGACCAATGGACCAGAATGGAGAACCCAGATGTAAATCCATCCACTTACGGTCACCTGATCTTTGACAAGGGCCCAAAGTTCATCAAATGGGGAAAAGATAGTCTTTTTAACAAATGGTGCTGGCAAAATTGGATGTCCATTTGCAAAAAAATGAAACAGGACCCATACCTCACAACATACACAAAACCTAATTCAATTTGGATCAAAGACCTAAATATAAAGCTAAAAACTATAAAGTTCATAGAAGAAAAAAATAGGTTCAACGCTAGAGGCCCTGATGCATGGCATTAACAGGATACAAACCATAACCAACAACACACAAACCCCAGAAGATAAGCTAGATTAATGGGATCTTCTAAAAATGAGACACTTATGCTCATCAAAAGACTTCACCAAAAGAGTAAAAAGACCTACAGACTGAGAAAAACTTTTTGGCAATTACAAGCCAGACAAAGGTCTAATCTCTAAAATCTACAAGAAAATCCAACACCTCTACAACAAAAAGACAAATAATCCAATTAAAAAATGGTCAAAGGAAATGAACAGACACTTCACTAAAGAAGACATTCAAGCAGCCAACAGAAACATGAGGAAATGCTCAGGATTACTAGCCATTACAGAAATGCAAATTAATACCACAATGAGATACCATCTCACCCCAGTATTACTGGAAAGAATCAAAAACACTTGAAATAACAAATGTTGGAGAGGCTGCGGGGAGATTGAAATTCTTATGCACTGCTGGTGGGAATGCAAAATGATACAACCATTTTGGAAATTGATATGGCGCTTCCTTAGAAAGCTAGAAATAGAAATACCATACGATCCAGCAATCCCACTCCCAGGTATATATCCTAGCGTAATAAGAGCCATCACACGAATAGACATACGCACACCTATATTCATTGTAGTACTGTTCACAATAGTAAAAAAGATGGAAACAACCTAGATGCCCATCAACAGATGAATGGATAAACAAACTATGGTACATGCACACAATGGAGTATTACACAACAATAAAGAACAATGATGAATCTGTGAAGCATCTCATAACATGGATGAAACTGGAGGACATTATGC
>NW_004443996.1:9951972-9956369 GCF_000243295.1 Trichechus manatus latirostris
ATATAATAAAAATAGAATGTATTGTGCCCTAGATAAAATGTCCCATTTTCTAGAAAATGTGTTCACACCATTTAGGTATATTCTTAAGGACCTTCTTTGGCCTAAAAATTCCTCCTGCTCATCTTGAATGTTTGTTCATTTCTGGGTATTCTAAACTGAAATAGAGTTAACCTAAAACTTTAGATCACAGAACCTTCCCTCAAGGCGCTTAGACTCTAGCTTTAAAAGGTAAGACATGTATTCAGAAAACTCTACTGTACAGTACTAAGTCCATGAGGGCAAGAGTCCTATCTTGCTCACTCTTGTATCTCTTATGCTGGGCACAATATCTGGCAATTGAATGTATTCAATAAATACATTTAATGCATGAATAAAACAATAAAAATAATGTGCTTTAATGAACAAAGTACAACAGTGTATGTTCAAGTGAAATAAATGAGTAATGATACAGAAATGAGAAAATGAGAAAATCATTATAATTATAGTACTGAAGATAGGCCAGGAAAGTTTCCACTGAAGAACTGGACCTTGAATAAAACAAACTTGAGTTGCTAGTGAGGATAGGGTGGGTGTTCCAGAGTGGAGGCAGCTTAGTGAAAAGGGGCATTTTCAGTAGCAGTAGGAACAGAAGCTTGGCTGCAAGGAATTAAGGAGTGAATTAAGCTGTAAAGAAATAGCGACATCTGTATCAGTCTGGGTCCAATTCGAACAGAGAAGCCACACAGTAGTTTGAAGAGGAAAATTTTAAGATAAAGAATTATTAACTATAGCAATGAACTGGATTAATGAAGGACTGGTTACTAAGAAGTAAAACTCAAAACCAAACCCTCTGCTGTCGAGTCAATTCTGACTCATAGTGACCCTATACGACAGAGTAGAACTGCCCCATAGGTTTCCCATAAATCTTTACAGAAGCAGACTGCCACATCTTTCTTCCGAGGAGCAACTGTTGAGTTCCTATAGTCAACCTTTCGGTTAGCAGTCAAGTGCTTTAACCACTGCGCCACCAGGGCTCCTACCAAGTAGTAACTAGAACTCTAAAGAATTAGAAATAGCAGAAATAAGGAGCAGCCATTACCCCTAGGGCCGAGATAAATTGCTCAAGGAGGAGCACTCCCTGGAAATTTGACCTCCAGGACTTACCAGAAAACCTCCCTTTAGGGTGTATAGGAGAGCTATTCACAGGGAGGTGTCTCACTTGGAGGCACTCTGCTAAAAAACTGCCCCAAGTGGTAGGAGGGGGGAAGCTGCAGGAGTCAAGTGCTGGAGAAGCCATCTGCACTGCAGCAGCTAGGCACTAGGGAGGCCACATGTGCTACAGGAGCCAAGCACTGGAGTCTGCCGGTGAAGTATCTGGAAGGAAGGACTGCAGTGAAGCTGATATCCTCTTGTGAAACCAGGTTTCCTTGGAGTGATTAACAAGCTTTAGGATAAAGCAGAATTTGCCTACAAAGGATCAGGGGCTCCACAAAGCACCCTACTCATCATACCCATTGCCTTTGAGTAGATTCTGACTCATAGCACCCTAGAAGGGAGAAAATGTAGGATAACTGACGGCAAAATTCAGTAGGGATGTGTTGGATGAGTATTTATATCTTGAAAAAGGTAACAGGAATAAGAGACTTTTATCTTCAGTGAATGGATATTGATAACTAAAATAGAGAAAGTAATAAGATGGAAGTAAAAATTACAGTCACAGAATTTTAAAGCTATAAAGATTATACTTATCGTACGTATTTTTAATTTTAAAAGGCCCACATAAATCATGTGCTTTCCTCAAGATCACACAGTTAATGAAGGGGCCAGGATTAAAACAAAAATTTTCTGACCCTCACACCATTACTTTTTCTACTGCATCATGCTAGAAAGGGTTATTTTGAGATAAATCAGACTACTAGACAGTTCATCAGAATTTCAAAGGACACCCATAGAAGGTACTTTAATGTTGGTAGCTCCAATGCAAAGCAAGTTTACTCAGACTAAGAAATTCATATCAGACATTGTTGTAGGGATTTTTTGGTTTGTGATGCACTTTGAAGAAAATGTAGCTGTTTTGGAATTAAGTGATTTAACTTAAGCTACACTATTTTAAGAATATGAAACAAACTGAATGAACAATGTGGAGTTTGATGCATTTAAAAGTTAATTACAGTAAAATCTTCATTTTGATAAGGTCCCTAGGAGGCAAAAACGGTTTGCACTCAACTGGCGGTTCATGGAAGAAAAGGTCTGGCAATCTGCTTTTGTTAAGGTTATAGCCAAGAAAATCCTATGGAGCAGTTCTACTCTGTAATACATGGGGTTGCCATGAGTTGGAATTGACCTGACAGCAACTAACAACAACAGCAACCTGATTAATCAGAAGTCCGCAAAACTTACTGTGAAAATTCTTTTCTTACATTAATAAATACAGAATGCTAAAATAAACAATATTTCTTTGAAGACTAAAAATTTTGTAGTAGGATCTTAGGTTATCACTGTGTTTAGCATGATCTTATTCTACAAATTCATGGAAGGTACAGAAATTGGACAGAATGAGTATTGACCCTAGGCTATCCCATAAAATTTAAAGCAAAATTCTCCCTTAACCTTTTTTTGCTAAAAGTAGAATGCTATATATTTAATGATTTACTTATTTATAATCAAGGTTCTCAATTAGTTGGGTAAGAATGTGATTTTACCATGACTTGTCCTGTTTGTATTTGTAAACAATATCAATTAATAGTTAAAACAAGTAGACAATTTTTAAATTTAACATACGGGAGAAATCCTTAAATTGTGAGTATTTGATTTCTGAATGATGCTATATAATCTGTTCCCAAGTAAATAAAAGATATGTAGATATACAAGTCACTGTATAAAACTAGCATAAGGATCCTAGGCAAAATTCAAAAGAGGAAACCTCCAGACTCTAGAAATGGAAAACTGGCAGTTCACAGGCCAGATCCGGCCTTCACACTCATTGGGGCTTTGTGTTTGGTTGTTTTGTCTTGGTTTACCCATAAAGGGTTTTACAACAATTAGAGTTAGATGACAAACATAAAACTTGAGAAATTTAGCATAAAATTCTGAATTTATGGCTTCTTCAAAAAAATCAGAAGATCTGGTAACACTGGGTTCACATTTCCGCTTAACAGCAATCAGCCAGCACTGAGTTATGACTGCCCCCTTTAAAAGGAGTATGAACTCTTTAGTTTGTCATGGGCCCCATCACTTTCTTTGGAGTTACAGCTTTCATGGTTTATATAAACATTTGAGTTTACAACCCTTGCAACAGATCAGCCTCACTTATGAATACAGGTACAGAAATCCTAATTCAACAGTATATTAAAATAATAATATACCATCCACAAATAGGGTGTAATCCAAGAATGGAATGATTATTTATATTAGGAAATCTATTAATATAATACATAATTTCTATATTATTCATACAATATCATGTTCCAGAAAGACTTTAATGTGGCTTAAAAGAGTACATAAAATAGAGCAGATAAGAAAAATGAAGACTAAATAGGAAAGAAAAGAAGTAAAACAAGGAATATAAATCGGAGCCAACATGATCATTTGAATAGGTACTAAAATGGTATTTGATAAAAAAAACAACAGCCATTCCCGATTTAAAAAAAAAAAAAACTCTTAGAAAATGAAGAATAAGTATGACAAAGAATATCACTCTTAAAACAATAGTCAATATTATATTAAATACTAGACATACTTCCACTAAAATAATGAATTAAAAAAGATACGTGTTATAACCATTATTATTAAATATAGTCTGGAAAGTTCTGACCAGTGTGATAAGACATAAACTAGAAATAATTATAAAGATTGGAAAGGAGATAAAAAGCACTATAACAGATGACTTAACTTTCTACTTTGAAAATTTACCAAACAGAAAATTATTAGAATACTAATAGTAATAGGTAATTTTTTTAAGAGCAGAAGTTTTTTACAATTCAAGTTAGTTTCTCATACAAAAAATTTATACATGCATTGCTATGTGACCCTACTTGCTCTCCTATACTGTGACAGCACATTCCTCCTTTCAACCCCGGATTTCCCATGTCCAGCTCATGACCCTCTCTGCCTTCTCATCTTGCTTCTGGACAGGAGCTGCCCATTTAGTTTCACTGTATCTACTTGAGCTAAGAAGCACACCCCTCACGAGTATCACTTTATGTCTTATACTCCAGTCTAAGCTTTGTCTGAAGAGTTGGCATCGGGAATGGTTTTAGTTTTGGCCTAATAGAGAGTCCAGGGGCCATGTCTTCTGGGGTCTATCCAGTCTCAGTCAAACCATTAAGTCTGGTCTTTTTACTAGAATTTGAGTTCTGCATCCCACTTTTCTCCTGCTCCATCAGGGACTCTCTGTTGTGTTCCCTGTCAGGGCGGTC
>NW_004443996.1:9957233-9974546 GCF_000243295.1 Trichechus manatus latirostris
GAGATGGTATCTCATTGTAGTTTTGATTTACATTTCTCTAATGGCTAATGATTGTGAGCATTTCCTCATGTGTTTGTTAGCCACCTGAATGTCTTCTTTGGTGAAGTGCCTGTTGATATTCTTTGCTCATTTTTTAACTGGGTTATTTGCCTTTTTGTTGTTGAGGTTTTGCAGTATCTTGTAGATTTTAGAGATTAAACACTGATCAGATTTGTCATAGCCAATTTTTTTTCCCAGTCTGTAGGCTGTCTTTTTACTCTTTTGGTGAAGTCTTTTGATGAGCATAAGTGTTTGATTTTTAGGAGCTCCCAGTTATCTAGTTTCTCTTCTGGTGTTTGTGCATTGTTACTTATGGTTCATATTCTGTTTATGCTGTGTATTAGGGCTCCTAGTGTTATCCCTATTTTTTCTTCCATGATCTTTATTGTTTTAGATTTTATATTTAGGTCTTTGGTCCATTTTCAGTTAGTTTTTGTGCATGGCGTGAGGTATGGGTCTTGTTTCAGTTTTTTGCAGATGGATATCCAGTTATGCCAGCACCATTTGTTAAAAAGACTGTCTTTTCCCCCAATTAACAGACTTTGGACCTTTGTCAAATATCAGCTGCTCATAGGTGGATGAATGTACATCTGGATTTTCCATTCTGTTCCATTGGTCTATGTATCTGTTGTTGTACCACCACCAGGATGTTTTGACTATCGTGGCAGTATAAAAGTTTCTAAAATCAGGTAGTGTGAGGCCTCCCACTTTGTTCTTCTTCTTCAGTAATACTTTACTTATCCAGGGCCTCTTCCCTTTCCATATGAAGTTGGTTATTTGTTTCTCCATCTCATTAAAAAATGCAGCTTGAATTTGGATCAGGATTGCATTGTATCTGTAGATCACTTTGGGTAGAACTGACATTTTCACAATGTTGAGTCTTCCTACCCATGAACAAGGTATGTTTTTCCACTTATGCAGGTCTCTTTTGGTTTCTTGCAGTAGTGTCTTGTAGTTTTCAATGTGTAGGTCTTTTATGTCTCTGGTTAGATTTATTCCTAAGTATTTTATCTTCTTGGGTGCTATTGTAAATGATATTAATTTGGTGATTTTCTCTTCAAAGTTCTTTTTGTTGGTATAGAGGATTCCAACTTATTTTTGTATGTTTATCTTGTATCCTGATACTTTGCTGAAATCTTCTATTAGTTCCAGGAGTCTTCTTGTGGATTCTTTGGGGTTTTCAGTGTATAAGATCATATCATCTGTAAATAGAGATACTTTGACTTCTTCCTTACCAATTTGGATGCACTTTATTTCTTTTTCTAGCCTAATTGCTCTGGCTAGGACCTCTAACACAATGTTGAATAAGAGTGGTGACAAAGGGCATCCTTGTTTGGTTCCCGTTCTCACGGGGAATGCTTTCAAACTCTCTCCATTTAGGATGATGTTGGCTGTTGGCTTTGTATAAATGTCCTTAATTATGTTGAAGAATTTCCCTTCTATTCCTATTTTGCTGAGAGTTTTTATCATAAATGGGTGTTAGACTTTGTCAAATGCCTTTTCTGTATCAATTGATAAGATCACGTGGTTCTTGTATTTTGTTTTATTTATGGATGAATTACATTGATTGTTTTTCTAATGATGAACCATCCCTGCATACCTGGTAATAATCCCACTTGATCATGGTGAATTATTTTTTTGATATGTTGTTGAATTCTATTGGTATCTTAGTCATCTAGTGCTGCTATAATAGAAATACCACAAGTGGATGGCTTTAACAAAGAGAAATTTATTCTCTCACATTCTAGTTGGCTACAAGTCCAAATTCAGGGCATCAGCTCCAGGGGAAAGCTTTCTCTCTCTGTCAACTCTGGGGAAAGGTCCTTGTCATCAGTCTTCCCTTGGTCTGGGGGCATCTCAGTGCAGGAATCTCAAGTCCAAAGGACGCGCTCTGCTCAGGGCACCGCTTTCCTGGTGGTGTAAAGACCCCACTATCTGCTTGCTTCCCTTTCCTTTCATCTGTTGTAAGATAAAAGGTGGTCCAGGCCACACCCCAGGGAAACTCCCTTTACATTGGATCAGGGATGTGACCTTAGTAAGGGTGTTACAATCCCACCCTAATCCTCTTTAACATAAAATTACAATCACAAAATGGAGGACAACCACACAATACTTGGAATCATGTCCCAGCCAAATTGATACAGACATTTTGGGGGGACATAATTCAACCCATGACAATTGGCTAGAATTTTGTTGAGGATTTTTGCATCTATGTTCATGAGGGATATTGGTCTGTAATTTTCTTTCTTTTTTTTTTTTGGTGTCTTTACCTGCTTTTGGTATCAGTGTTATGCTGGCTTAATAGAATGAGTTTGGGAGTATTCCATCCTTTTCTATGCTCTGAAATACCTTTGTAGTAGTGGTGTATAATAGGTAATTTTTTTTTAATGCTTATCATGTGCCAGGTAATTGCCCTAAGTACTTTACACCTCATCTCATTTAGTCTTCATAACAATTCTATAACGTAGATACTATCATGATCCCCAGTACACAGATGAATGAATTAAGTATCAGAGACTAAAGTAATTTGCTTCTAGACCACTTAAGTGTCTGAGTCTAGATTTAAACCCAGGCAGTTTGACTCTAGAGCATGTGTTCTTAATTGCTATGCTATTTGTTATTGTGTGCCTTCCATTCGATTTTGACTCATAGCAATCCAGTGTGACAGAGTAGAACTGCCCCAAAGGGTTTTCTAGGCTGTAATCTCTATGGGAATGAGCCCTGGTGACTCAATGGTTAAAGCACTCGGCTACTGAAAGGTTGGCAGTTAGAACCCACCAGCTGCTCCTTGGGAGAAAGATTAAAAACGTAATCTTTACAGGAGCAGATTGCCAGGTCTTTTCTTCCACGGAGCAGCTGGTGGATACGAAGCGTCGACCTTTTGGTTAGCAGCCAAATGCTTTAACCATTGTGCCATCAGGGCTCATTGCTACACAGCCTCAGAATTAGTAAATAGGTTAAAGTGAAAAGAAGATTTCAGCACAGCATGTCAGGCTGTCCTTGGACCTGTGTCTTGCTTTAACAGTGTCTGGGCAGAACAGACTTAAGGATTCCCTACTTCTCAGCCTCCAAACACCCTCCTTCCCAGCTGCAGTGTCTGGGACCATGTTCTTGACCATCTCCCGCTTCCAGGAACACCTAAACCATTATTTTATGGCTAGCTCTTTGTCACTGACCAACCAGGGGTTCCCACATCTGCCAGAAGTATTCCTCCAAGTTGAGGCTGACAGTATCCGCCTGGTCAAGCTGCATCTGTGGGCTTCCTCCCTCTGTACTTCTATTTTGACCATTATGATGTGGCCCTGTAGGATGTGGGCCACTTATTCGTCGAGTTGGTAGTGAAGTATGAGGGCTCTGAGCATATCACTTTGATGTGGTGTGGTGAAACCCATGTGAAAATGTTCACTACGGATTAGCAAGTAAGCACAAGTAAGCCCGTGCTTACCTTGCTTATTGGATAATCTGCCCCTGGCTTTGAGTGTCTCTTGAGAATGCCAAATCAGAGCGGTAGCAGGGACCTCTTCCTGGACTTGCAGAAGCCATCCAAGATGAGTGGGGTTGCACCCTGGATGCTAAGAGGGCTGCTATAACTCTAGAGAAGAACATGAATCAGGCTCTGCTGGGTCTGCATGTCCTTTAGGAGCACAGTCCTCCATCTCTGTGACTTCCCCAAAACCATTTCATAGGAGGAAGTGAAACTCATCAAGAAGATGGACAAACACGTTACCAACCACCACGGGCTGGCTATCCCAGGCCCAGCTGGACAAGAACCACTTCAAAAATCTCACCCTCAAGAATGACATCTAGGAGCCTCCCAAGTCCAGTGCCCTTGGATTTCCACCTCACCCCCACCCATACCCCTGCATCCTCCCAGCATAGGGCCTTGTCCTGAGCACCTCCTTCCAGCCATGAGGCAATTTTTCTGTCACGGTAGAACTCTCTCCCCAGCCATGGACTAAATGAAAACAATAAAGCTTTTTGCTGCCAAAGATAGATAAACAAATTAATACATAAAGAAAAATATTTATGTATACTATATAAACTCATTGCCATTGAATCAATTCTGACTCATAGAAACCATATTCTATATATATGTATATATATAAACTCAGTATGAACCCAAACTCCAAAATATGAAGATTGATCCAGTTCCCACATTCCCACTTCTCTATCCTTCTCACCATCCGACCCTGTGGCATTCTCTCTGACCCTAGCCTCCCAGAGACAGGTCAGAGCACACAAGTAAAGATGACAATGTCCTTCAGACCACCAAATAGGCGGATGCCAGCCACAAGTTTGGGGCGTCCACATGACACTCCAACATTCTGACCTGCTGGCCACAAATTTGGGACTGGTTTCCCACTACCCTTCAGGATATCAGCTACATGCTCCAGAGTCCACACAATGGCCTTATTTTCTGACCTGCTGGCTCCTACTAACCCTTTGGGTTCGACAACTTGCTGGAAAGACTCACAGACCTCACAGAGAGAATACCATGCTTATAATTACAAATTTATTACAGGCAGTCCCTGACTTACAATGGGGTTCCATTCCTACAACTCCATTGCAAGTTGGTTCTGACGTAAGTCGAATACCTCATTTTTTTTAGTTTTCATAATTATTGCCTTTTATTATCAGTATCTTTATAAATCCAATCTTTATTTGTCTTTGGGGTTGAAAACCTTACATATTAATTTACAGATATATTTTAATACATACATACATAAAAAATGCACAAATCATAAAAATTTACCCCGATGATGAAGAAGAGTTGGAAAATGTTGGAATTTTGTCATTTGCAGTAATAACTCCACTTGTGGAAGGTTCTGGATCATCTGGATTACTCCTGGAAATGGGAATGGTGTTTCTAGTCAGAGGATTAGTGAGAGTTGTCTGTATGGTCCTTCTCTTTTTTTCTTCATATATTTTGCGGTAACATCTCACTGCTCCCCGAATCTGCCTATAGACTTTAGCAAAGTGATCAGCATTTGGGTCCATGTTTTCAAGCAAGTGAAGCCTCTGATTTAGTTTAGAAAACTAAATCCATACTGCAGTGCTTTAAACAGTAAATCATAAAATTGAACATCTGTGAGTAAACATCTGAGAATGATATCAGCAAATCACATGCTACAACATTGTAAGTAGTACATATTACTAATGATAAGATGCACAAAAAAATAAAAGGATAGTCATAGTACAGTTCATAGTAACTCAAATACATCATAAGTCAGGGATGAGCTGTATAACCAAAAAGGATACAAATGAAGATGTGCCTAGGGCGAAGTCTGGGAGGGTTCTGAATGCAAAGTTTCAATGTCCCAAGGGATGTGCTACCTTCCCAAAAGCAGAAGTTCCCATCAACCAGGATGCCCTCCAAGCCTTAGTGTTCAGGGCTTTTACCAGCAAGTCCTAAACGATAGGTTAAATCATGCCTCCCAAGCCTAGTTGACATCGGCCTCCCAGATGAGTCTTTTCTGGTCTGGCCAGCTCCCACTTACCAGCACAAATTCTCAGATGTGGCCTGGAAGTACCAGACCAATGCACCCAATTACTTCAAGGGTTATTTCTCAGGATCCAAGGACAAAGGCCATCTTACTTGGGGTAAAAATAAATACATACATACATTTAAATAAATAAAATCTAGTTGGGAAAAAAGTAATCATATGCAAAAATCAAATTATAAAATATAAAAATAGTGAGAAAGAAAGGTTGATTATATAATGAATCTCAGGATGGGGGATTGATTTCTAAGTTTAGGAGTAATGGGAAATAATTCATAAAAAAATGATAGTTTTGGCTTTTAAACTGAGCACCATAGGAACAACATAAATCAAAATAAAAGACAAGCACTAATTTGGAAAAAAAATGTTTGCAACAAATATGACAGAAAGGTGGTTATATCCTTAATATATAAGTAGGTCATATAAATTTATAAGAAAAATGCCAAGGACCCTGAAGATAAATGGGTAAAGAGCATAGGAAAAGATGAAACAAAACTGGCCAATAAACTAGTACCAAATGTTTAATTTCACTAAACCAAAGAATTTCAACTAAAAACAAAGAGTAACAATTTCAACTACTAAATATATATATATATATATATTTACAGATGGGGCACCTCCATACACAGCTGGTAGTAATATTAAAATTAGGACTATAAATTAATACAACAGCAACTCAGAAGATTAGATAGGAACCATAGGGGGCAGTGCGTTTATGTAAATGGGGGAGGAACAACTCAGAAAAAGGAGGGTGAGAATTGTTGTACCACTCAATGAATTTAATCAATGTAACTAAATTACACATGTATAAATTGTTAAATTGGTGTATGCTTTGCTGTGCATATTCTCAACAACAGCAACAAAATAAAATTAAAAAAAGATGATCTCAAATCAGTAAGCTAACATCACAGCTTAAGGAACTAGAAAAAGAAGAGCAAACTAAACACAAAGCTGGCACAAAGAAGGAAATAAAGATTATAGTGGACACAAATAAAATAAAGAATATAAAAACAATAGAGAAAATAAATAAAAGCAAAAGTCGGTTCTTTAAAAAGATCAACAGAATTGGTAAACCTTTAGCTAAACTAAAATAAAAAGAGAGAGAAGTCTCAAATTACTAAAATAAGAAATAAAAGTGAGGACATAACTACTGATTTTACAGAAATAAAAAAAAGATTATAAGAGAATACTATGAACAATTATATTCCAACAAATTGGACAATTTAGATGAAATAGACAAATTCCTAGGAATACACAAACTACCAAAACTGATTCAAGAAGAAATAGAAAACCTGAAGAGTCCTATTGTGAAGCCAAGGTTTGCGGTCACCAAGAAAGTCATGACTTACACACAGGCATTGGACGAAACAATGCCTTACTCAACAGAGAAGAGACAGAGCAAGATCAACTTCAATAGTGGGCTCCAGTCCCCCATGGCCAGTTGGTCACTCCTTACAGCTAACACAGAGCTAGTGTTCTGCACATACGCCTCTCATGTTACAGTTGGGATACCCCGTTCCATCCCCACTGGGAACAGATATAACACTGGGGTTGGCCAAGTGCCATATGACATGCACAGCATAAGCAGAAGAAAGAGGTACTCATTTGACCCATAACAAAGGAGTTTTCCTGATAAGGAAGAAGAAAAAGGGACAGCCTTTTTCAGAAAATGTTCCATTATCAGAAAATGTTCTGGACCTAAGGCTTCTGATTAGGTGGCCCAAGTGAGAGTGACAAGGTCATAAGACAGGCCGTCCTCCCAACAGTCCACCCTCAACTCTCAGTGGGAAGCCAGAAAAAAAGAAGCTAAGTGGTATGCCCATCGTCTGTTCTGGATGGTAAGATGCATTTCTGTGCCACAGTGCATGACTCTGATAGATGTTATGTCTATGCACCATTTGCTTAATATATTTAGGCAGCCTTTAATGAGGGTCACTAGTAGGATTATCCCCAGTAAAGCAGTTGGGCCTGCTTGGAAGAGAAATTGTAACCATCCACCCATCATTGCTTAATCTAAGCTAACAGAATAGGTCAAAGGAAAAAAAACAGCATTTTCCTCTTAATATGGCACATGCCCCCCCAAACTGTGCAATCAGAAAGTCTAGCACTTTGCAGTTTGGGAGGGCAATAGCCACTCTCCAACTGGTTCCCATGGTCTACCATGTTGACAGATTGGCTGGAGTTATGTGGGGAGATAGCTCTTAATCTCAGTTCAAATGCTGACAGAGCCAGCAGTTGGTCTGGTTGGTAGCTCTAGCAAATATGGGTGTGGTGCTTGTCCATCACTGTGGGATAATCTGGGGAGAGATAGAGACATTAACAATCCCCTTTCCCTTACCTCCCATGTACAGAGATGCTCTTGACCTATGACTTGAGGAGAGGGATGCCTGAGTATAGCCACTCAGGCTGTCTGTCCAAGTCCTGAGGCAACAATTCCCACAGAGACCTACTGGTCCTGTTGCTTGACCCAGATCTTTCAACCCTAATCATCCAACCTGAAGACAGAGCTCACAACCTGAACAATTTTGACATAGCCAGTGATGGATTAAATTGGTCCCCCAAAAATATCTGTCAGCTTGGCTGGGTCATGATCCCCAGTATTGTATGATTGTGTGCCATTTTGTAATCTGATGTGATTTACTTATGTATTGTAAACTCTATCACTGTGATTTAATAAAATGGATTAGTGGCAATTATACTGATGAGGTCTACAAGATTAGGTAGTGTCTTAAGCCAATCTCTTTTGAGATATAAAAGAGAGAAGCGAGCAGAGAGACATGGGAACCTCTTACCACAAAGAAAGCAGTGCCGGGAGCAGAGCATGTCCTTTGGACCTGAGGTTCCTGCGCTGAGATGCTCCCAGACCAAGGGAAGACTGATGCATCACAAGGAACTTTCTCCAGAACCGACAGAGAGAGAAAGCCTCCTCCTGGAGCTGATACCTTGAACTTTGGACTTATAGTCTCCCATCTACTAGACTGTGAGAGAATAAATTTCTCTTTGTTAAAAGCCATCCACTTGTGGTATTTCTGTTATAGCAGCACTAGATGACTAAGACATAGCCTATGATGTCATCTACCTATATCAAGGGGCCAGGAGTCCTGGGTATGACCAGAGGTACTAGTGCCTTCGCATTCTGTCACTCCCTCCCCTCTTCCCATGGGGTCCCACAGGAGGGAGGTGCCTGAAAATAGTATCACCTCCAGGTTTGAATCGGAATGCCCTGTTGGTGGCACCACTGCAGCCCAGACCACCAATCACCCCCTAGAAGTGCATTCCAGTGGGAAAAAAGAAAAAGAACAGGTGGGTATACTGGGATTGGGATTTTGCAGGCATAGTTTAATCAGGTGACTACCTAGTACCTCCACCCCCTCCAAATTCAGTATTGCCCAACATGCATTGCAATGTCATGTATCTCTTTTGCTGGAGTTTAGTGTTTAATGTCCAAATGGCCTTTGTGAGGTGGGGTTACCACCCAGTTCTTCTCGGTGGTCTTTGCGTAGTTGTTGCTTGAGTCATCTATTCCAGTATTCTATCACCCCATTTGCCTGAGGGTAAAAGGCAGCAAGGAATATCCATCTTATGCCATGGAGGATACCCATCGCTGGGTTGCTTGTGATGTAAATGAGGTAGTTGATCTAATTGAATTCCGATTGGATATCTGAGCATATGGCAGAGGTGTTTTTCCAAGGCTGCAGTGATGGTCTCGGCATCCACATGATGCACAGGGATTGCTGTTTCATAGCCAGAGTATGTGTCACATACGGCACTTCAGTGGTCAAATACTTAGTTTTCACTCAGGCCCAATAGCAGGCTAATACCTGTCACTTAAAAAAGTGTACCTAATGACTGCCTCAGGTAGTCTGTGTGTCCAAAACCTAAGAGGCCGGCACATCCCAGTGGCAGCCATAGACTCTAGTCTGCATGGGTAGGAGTTGCCAATACCTGTAGTTCCATAGGGGTGGCAGGCTCCATTGGCCCCAGTGGCAGGGTCTGTGCCATAGCATGTTCCATGGCCCCTAGAGCCTGCTGTTTTTAGTGGCCTTATTCAAAGGTGGCCACCTTGTGGGTAACCTTGACTAGGGGAGCCAAAAGAATGCCCAAATGTGATACATATTGCCTCCAGTAGCTAAACAGGTCCACCAACTGTTACGCATCTTTCTTACTGGTGGGGGCTACCAACAATAGCATTTTTTTCACCTTGGCAGGAATACTCCTCTGGCTACTGGCCCAGGTGTTTCCTAGGAACTGCACTTGTCAAGTAGGTCACTGGACCTTATTAGAATTGATGGCCAAGCCTGCATTTGTCATAATGTTTCTGATCTTATGTAGGGTCTGCTCAACTTGTTCCTTAGTTGGGCCTGCAATGAGGATGTCATCAATATAGTGGATGACAAGTATTTCTGGGGGCAATTGGACTTGTTGCAAGTCTAGCCTTACCCCCTGGTAAAGGGAGTTGAGATATTTTTGTGGAAGCACAGTAAAGGCATACTGTAAGCTATTCCACATTGTCTTAGGCTGGGTTCTGTAGAGAAGGAAAACCAGTGAAGCATCTAGATAGATAGATATTTATATCAAGGAAATGTCTCATGCAGTTGTAGAGGCTGGAAAGTTCCAAGCTGATGGGTCAGGCTGGAGGCTTCTCTTGACTCATGTATCTGCAGGAGATGGCAAAGCCAAGAACCAGACCACGGAGGCTGATGAATCCCAAGATCAGCAGGTAAGCTGCTAGCTCAAGTCCCAAGAACTGGAGGTCAGATGAACAGGAGCCAGCTACACAATCCAGAGCGAACAAAAGCCAGCGAGCCTTGCCAGAAAGTCCACCTATATTGGATGCAGGCCACACCCCCAAGGAAAATCCCTTTCAACTGACTGGCTACTCACAGAATATCCTGTCACGGAGGTGATCACATTATATCAGATCTCATCATGGAAGTGATTACATCATTATATGACTGTCAAACTACATCATAACTGCCAAACTACTGAGAATCATGGCCCAGCCAAGTTGACACACAAACTTAATGATACACACATGATAGTAAATTGGTCCTGATTATCATCAAGCAAATGGATAGAGAAAAAGGCATTAGCCAGATCAATAACAGTGTACAAGTCTCTGTGTGGGCTGTCACCACCTCGGTGACAGTAATAATGTCAGGTGCCAAGGGGTCAAGGGTGACACCTTGGCATTTAATTTGAAGTAGTCCACTGTCAGCCTCTAAGTGCCCGAGGCCTGTTTTACAGGACAGACTGGGCTGTTAAACTGTGGCAGGGTGGAATGCGACATCCCTGCCTGTAGCAAGTCCTGAATCAGTAATGTTCATTTCTCTGCCTGGAATGTGGTACTGCTTTTGTTGAATAACCTAATAGGTCTTGGGTAATTTGGGTGGCAGGTGGGAGTGGACACACACTACTGTTTTAGCTCTGATTCTTTGCTGTGAAGGGGCATATCCCCTCAGGCAGTGGGGATATGCCATGTTACAAGCAGCCAAAATGTCAACACGTATGATGTACTCGGTGGTGGGAACCATGATCACTGGCACCAGAAATGGTCCAAAAGGCCCCACCCACAAGTTCATGTCATGGGTCATCGTGTTTGCCCCAAAACCTCTCAATGCTACCAGCTTCCCCTTGCCTGACAAGGACCTGGGATGATGGTCACTTGGGCCCCAGTATCTAGTAGTCCCGTAAATGTCTGGATTTTCCCCGACTCCCTCTCTACCTTTACAAAGGCATAGGGCTTCTGGGCATAGGGACAATGTTATGGATTGAACTGTGTCCCACAAAAATATGTGTTGCAAATCCTAGCTTCTATACTTGTGGATAAAGGGGCCCTGGTGATGCAATGGTTAAAGCACTCGACTGCTAACTGAAAGGTCAGCAGTTTGAACCCACCAGCCGATCCACATGAGAAAGATGTGGCAGTCTGCTTCCGTAAAGATTTACAGCTTAGAAACCCTATGGGGCTGTTCTACTCTGTCCTATAGGGTCGCTATGAGTCGGAATCAAGGGCAATGAGTTATACTTGTGTATGTAATCCTATGTGGAAATAGGGCTTTCTTTGTTATGTTAATGAGGCCATAGCAGTGTAGGATGTGTCTTGAACCAATCACTTTTGAGATATAAAAAGAGCATATTAGGCACAGAAGCAAGTATGAATGAGGGAAACATAGACACCACATGAAAATTGCCAAGGAACCAAAGAACAGAAGCTGAAAAAAGACAAGGATTTTCTCCCAGAACGGACAGAGAGAGCCTTCCCCTAAAGCCAGCACCTTGAATTCAGACTTCTAGACTCCTAAGCTGTGAGAAAATAAACTTCTGTTTGTTAATGCAATCCACTTGTGATAATTCTGTTATAGAAGCACTAAGAAACTCAGACAGACCTTGATCCCATCTCTAATCATTCTTTTTAAATGGATTAAAGTCAGGGTACAAGTTAGGAGCATCATCCTCTTTGTAGGATGCAGTGAACTCACAATCAAAATTGTCTGCTGCATTGCCCTGGTTGAGGCACAGGTAAGTCTTAACAACATGTGGATCTCCCTTCCCTGGACAGTGCTTGAAGAACTGCTATGTGGGATTCTATATCTTTTCAGTCCTGTGAGCCCTCTTCTTCTTTTTCCTTTATGGCTCAGACCAGAGCCTTCATTCCCAACTTAGAAGCTCCCTACTCCACCTGATAGCATTGGTAGAGGTCTTTTGTAGGGTTCCCATCACATGGTTTTGCAGGTTGGTCGCATTCCCTCCTTTCCCTTCTGAGAAAGGGTGGAATGTTATGGCCTTTCAGGTCTTTCAGGTGTGAATTCCAATTGCCAGATTTTCATCCATCTGGGCCTCTGTGGGTAGAAATGGTTGACACCATCTTGCCGTTTCCACTCAAAGCAGGATGCTGTGGTGGAGTTTCTCCACTGCCTCTCCCACCGTCATACCAGGAGAAAACAAGGACAGGGGGTTCTTCCATTGGGGAGGGGATGATGGCACATGAAAGCCCCCAGTGCTGTCTGAGACAGAACAGTATCATCGATATCAGATGTGAGTGTAGGGTCATAAAGCCAGGCGTCTATGGCCTTTACCCGAAGTGCTGTGATGGCTTCATGAACAGTTTTCCAAGGTGTTTTACTGTTAGGGAAATCCTCTTCAGTTGGGAACAATGCTCCCACGCTTCCAGCAACCCAAACCAAAAGCAGCAGAGGCTTATCTCTATTTATATCCTGTTGGCGTTCCTGTTCAATAACAGCAAAAACACGTTGCAGCGAGAGGTCAGTGGTAAGCTTCCCCAGGCTGCACTATTTAACTTGAGACATCTGAGTCTGTGGTGCTCCCTCATCAAACAACCACACCAGCCAGGCTGCATGAGACTCCCCTGACTTCTATCCATGTTTGTCCTTCAGCTTCTGTATCTCACTCTCAGAAAAAGATCTCATTTCAACAGTTTCACGTTGAGCAACATCATCATTAGTTCTGTACTGCATGAAAACAGGTCTCATCTAGAGCCTGAAAATGGCCCAGACTGGGCAGAACTCCCTGCATGGGGGCTCCAGATTCCCCTCAGGCATTATCTGCAGCCCCTGAGACACCGTGGAAAGGGGTAGGAGGGGCAGAAACATGAGAGCAGTCAGGAGACAGGATATAATTTTCCTAGTCTTCTTGGGACTCACCTCCGGCATCTCTGCCTTCACCCATATCACAGTTCATTCTTGCTAACAAGAAAGTTATCCACATCCTACTTATCCCCATGTGGCCAGAGGGAGGCCAACAGTGTCAACAGCACATCATCTCCCAGAGAGCCGGTACCATCTTGAGATGACTGTACTGACAAGCTCCTGTGTTTCCAAGATGCCATGAATACTTTGTTGACGACCCTGCTCCTCATGCCAAACTGTTGAGCCAAGGTCTGGCACTGCAAAAAAAAAAAAAAAAAAATCACAACTTTTAGGACCCACCTCTCACACCTCTATCTTCACCCATTGCACCAGTTTATCCCTGCTGACAGCGAGGTTATCTGTATCCCACTTATCCCCATGGAATCATAGGGAGGCTCAGTTCTCAGCCTCCATTATCAAGGGATGTTCTAGACCCAATGCTTCTGATTAGGCAGCCAGGGTGAGAGTGGCAAGGCCATACGACAGACCATTCTCCCGAAACCTATAAAGAGTAAGGAGATTGAATCAGTAATCAAAAACCTCCCAATGAAGAAAAATTCAGGTCCAGATAGTTTCACTGGTAAATTCTACCAAATATTTAAAGAGGAGCTAACACCAATCTTTCTCAAATTCTTCTAAAAAACAGAAGAGGTGGGAACACGTCTTGACTCCAGTGTTACCTTGATACCAAAGCCAGACAAAGTCAGGACAAGAAAAGAAATGTGCAGGCCATTATACCTCATTAATATAGACACAAAAATCCTCAATAAAATCCTGCTGCTGTTCTCAGCTGCCATAGGATCAGCTCCCAACTCATGGCAACCCTATGCACAACAGAATTGAACCGTTATGTTATGTAGGGTTTTCATTAGCTGATTTTTGGAAATAGATCACCAGTCCTTTCTTCATAGGTCTGTCTTAGTCTGGAAGTTCTGCTGAAACCTGTTCAGCATCGTAGCAATTCACAAGCCTCCACTGACAGACGAATGGTGGTTGTGCATGAGGTGCATTGGCCAAGAATCAAACTTGGGTCTCCACATGGAAGGTAAGAATTCTACCCACTAAACCACTATTGTCTGCCACAAAATACTAGCAAACTGAATTCAGCAGAATATTAAAAAAATTCTATACCACAACCAACTGGGATTTAGCTCAGGAATGCAAGGGTGGTTCAACATATGAAAATCAATCAATGTAATATACCACATTAATAGAATGAATGTATAAAACCACAGGATCATTTCAATTGAAGCAGAAAAAGTATTTGAAAAAAATCCAACATTCTTTCATGACAAAAAACACTCAACAAACTAGGATAAAAGGAAAATTCCTCAACATGATAAAGGTCACATATTAAAAACCCACAGCTAACATCATGCGCAATGGTGAAAGAGTGAAAGCTTTTCCCCTAAGATAGAGAGCAAGATAATAATGGCCACTTTTCACCCCTTATATTCAGCATAGTTCTAGAAGTCGTAGCCAGAGCAATTAGACAAGAAAAAGAAATAAAAGACATCCGAATTGGGAAGTAAAATTATCTCTGTTTGCAGATGACATGATGTTATATGTACAAGATCCTAAAGAACTAACATAAAAAAATGGTTAGCTCTAATAAACAAATTCAGCAAAATTACAGGATACAAAGTCAACAGGCAAAAATCAACAGTATTCCTATATAACAACAATGACCAAAATGAAAAGAAAATTACATTTAAAATAGTATCACAAAGAATAAAATACTTAGAAATAAATTTAACCAAGAAAGTGAAAGTGTTATACAATGAAAACTATAAGGCATTTCTGAAAGAAATTAAATAAGACTTAAATTAATGGAAAGACATCTGTGTTCATGGATTGGTAGACTTAACATTGTTAAGATGTCAATACTACCTAAAGCAATCTACAGATTCAACAAAATTCTTATTAAAATTCCAAAAACCTTCTTTCAAGAAATGGAAAAGCCAATCTAAAAATTCATATGGAATTGCAAGGGGCCCCATATAGCCAAAACTATCTTGAAAAAGAAGAATAAAGTAGGGAGACTCCCACTGCCTGATTTCAAAGGGTACTACAAAGCTATAGGAATCAAAACAGTGTGGTACTAGTATAGGATAGACATACAGATCAGTGGAATAGAATTGAGGATCTAAAGTAAACTCATATATCTATGGTCAACTGATTTTCAACAAGGGTGCCAGTCCATTCAATGCAGGAAACAATAGTCTCTTCAATAAATAGAGCTGGGACAAATCGATCTCCACATGCAAAAGAATTAAGTAGGGCCCATACTTCACACCATATATGAAAATTAACTCAAAATGGATAAAGGATCTAAACATAAGAATTAAAACCATAAAAATCTTACAAGAGAGGCAGGGCCAAGATGGCAGAGTAGTCAGATGGCTTCCTATATCTGTCTTACAACAAAGACCTGGAAAAACAAGTGATTTGATTGTATATGAATATCTAAGACCCCTGAACAAGGCAAAGTTGAGGAATTGGACTGAGTGGCGGGGGGAGAGGGAGACGGTTCGGAATAAGCAAGGAGTGCCAAACCGGACTGGCAGCAGCCGCAGCTCTTCCGCTTGGACCAGCTCAGGGTGCGCAGTGAAGCAGGCATACAGCTCCGCGTGTGCACTTGGGAGGCAGTTTCCACATCGAGAGAGATCCGGCAGCAGAGATTCTGCTTGGAAACTCCGAACCAGTGAAAACCAGCTCCCAAGTGGCTAAAGATAAGTACATGCGTGTGGCCTTTCGGAGGGATTTAAAAAAAAAAAAATTTGGGAAAAGCTTCTTTTACCTTGTCCCTCCCTGCTCTGCACCAGTCTGGCTGGCTTCCAAAATCTGAGTCCCCAGGGCTGTAAGTAGATCCCATAAGGCACCCTGACCCATTCTCCTGGACTTGGAGAGGGAAAATAATTAACAAACAGGGGAAAAAATAAGCTACTGGCTACCCTAATCCAGGAACTCAGGGTTGGCACAGCTCCTTTGTCTAGGCACAGGCATAAGGGGTCCAAAGACTTTGAGTGCCTTCCACCCCTGTATAGACTTGTGGGGACCCATCTCAACAGCGAAGCCCTCACTACCAGAGTACAACAGGGTAAACACCTGAAGTCTAACTTCAACTGTTTCAGCTGTGAAGTGGAAGATTTGTGACGCTTGACACAGCTCTGCCCTTTAAGCAGGCACCTTACCAGTCCGCATCATGGGCTTGAGAACTGGTGGCTCCACACATGTCACCTAGCCACCTGCTATAGGGGTCCAAGAATAAGTGCTGCCCCCGAGTCTTTACAGCCAACAGACTAGGATGCTCCTAGTCTGGCTGCAAAACTCACCTACCTACTTGCTCTAGGGAACAGGGACATGCTTTCCTTTCAGACACTCACGGGCAGCCATCAGCCCCCTGCCTTGCTCAGTGCATGACCCCCTATTGCAGCCCGATACCTGTGCTACACCAATCACCCATGTCTCTCTAAGACTATAGGTGAGAGCCTGCACCACACAGTTGGTGACCGACTGCCTGGACACCTGAGCTGAATCCATACAGGAAAATTTAACAGACTCCTGTGTACACATACTTAGTTACAGAACTAACTACCTGGTGACAGGACGTTGGAGCTTCAAAGGCGCCAATAATCAAACCAGCGCACATGAGCAGCCTATTTGGGCATATCAAAACAAAACAAAACAAGAAGATAGGACACACTAAACAAATATAAAATAAAATTATAATAGCTTATTGATGGCTTGGAGACAACAGTCAATATCAAATCACATAAAGAGGCAGTCCATGATGGCATAAGCAAGTTTCCAAAATAAAGAATCAATAAACTCTCTGGAGGAAGAGAATCTCTTGGAATTACCAGAGGCAGAATACAAAAGATTAATATACAGAACTCTCCTAGAAATTAGAAGTTAAATTCACCAAAATGTAGTGAAAGCCAAAGAACACATAGACAAAATAGCAGTGGAACTTAAAAAAGCTGTTCAAGGCACAATGACCAATTTAATAGTCTGCAAGAACCCATAGAGAGACAGCAATCAGAAATCCAGAAGATTAACAATAAAATTTCAGAATTAGACAACTCAATAGAAAGTCATAGGAGCAGAATTGAGGCAATGGA
>NW_004443996.1:9974646-9980698 GCF_000243295.1 Trichechus manatus latirostris
AGGGACAACACTAGGAGCCCTAATACATGGCATAAACACAATACAAACCATAAGTAACAATGCACAAGCACCAGAAGAGAGACTAGATAAATGGGAGCTCCTAAAAATCAAACACTTATGCTCATCAAAAGAATTCACCAAAAGAGTAAAAAGACAACCTACAGTCTGGGAAAAAATTTTTGGCTATGACAAATTCGATCAGCGTCTAATCTCTAAAATCTACAAGATACAGCAAAACCTCAACAACAAAAAGACAAATAACCCAATTGAACAATGGGCAAAGGATATGAACAGACACTTCGCCAAAGAAGATATTCAGGTGGCTAACAGACACGTGAAGAAATGATCCTGATCATTAGGCTTTAGAGAAATGCACATAAAAACTACAATGAGATATCATCTCACTCCAATAAGGCTAGCAGTAATCCAAAAAATACAAAATAATAAATCCTGGAGAATTTGTGGAGAGACTGGAACACTTATACACTGTTGGTGGGAATGCAAAATGGTATAATCACTTTGGAAATCGATTTCGCACTTCCTTATAAATCTAGAACTAGAAGTACCATACGATCCAGCTATCCAGCTCCTTGGACTATATCCTACAGGAATAAGAGCCGTCACACAAATATATATATGCACACCCATGTTCATTGCAGCACTGTTCCCAATAGCAAAAAGATGGAAACAACCTAGAAGCCCATCAACGGATGAATGGATAAACTAAATATGGTATATCCACACAGTGGAATACTACTCAACGATAAAGAACGATGAAGCCGTGAAACATCTTATAACATGGAGGAAGCTAACTTATTATGCTGAGTGAATTTAGTCAGTCACAAAAGGACAAATACGGTATAAGACCACAGTTAAAAGTACTCAAGAAAAGGTTTAAACACAGAAGAAAACATTCTTTGATGGTTACGAGGGTGGGGAGGGAGTGTGAGGGTTATTTACTAACTAGATAGTAGATAAGAATTATCTTAGGTGAATGGAAGGACAGCACACACTACCAGGGAAGTCAGCACAACTGGACTAAACCAAAGATAAGAAGTTTCCTGAATATAATCAAACACTTTGAGAGACAGAGTAGCACAGGTAGGGGTCTGGAGACCATACTTTCTGGGGACATCTAGGTCAAGTGGCATAACAAACCTTATTAAGAAAATGTTCTGCATCCTACTTTGGTAAGTGGCGTCTGGGGTCTTAGAAAGCTTGCAAGCAGCTATCTAAGATGCATCAATTGGTCCCAACCACCTGGAGTAAAGGAGAATGAAGAACACCAAAGACAAAAGGAAAGTATTAGCCCAAGAGATAGAAAGGGCCACATAAACCAGAGACTTCATCAGCCTGAGACCAGAAGAACTGGTGGCCGGCTACCACCAATGATTGCCCTGACAGGCAACACAACAGAGAGTCCCTGATGGAGCAGGAGAAAGGTGGGGTGCAGAACTCAAATTCTAGTAAGAAGACCAGACTTAATGGTCTGACTGAGACTGGAGGAACCCCAGAAAGCATGGCCCCTGGATTCTCTATCAGCCCAGAACTAAAACAATTTCTGAGGCCAACTCTGCAGACAGGGATTGGACTGGACTGTGGGACATAAAGTGATACTTGTGAGGAGTGTGCCTCTTAGCTCAAATAGATACAAGAGACCAAAGGGGCAGCTTCTGTCCAGAGGTGAGATGGGAAGGCAGAGTGGGTTATGAGCTGGTTGAATGGATATGGGAATCCGGGATGGAAAGGAGGAGTGTTCTATTGCAGTATGGGGTGAGCAATTAGGGTCACATAACAATGTATATATAAATTTTTGTATGGGAGACTAACTTGAAATGCAAACTTCATTTAAACTACAATTAAAAAAAAAAACTCTTACAAGAAAACCTTGGATTAATTCTTTGGGATTTAGTTTTTCACAACGGATTCTTGGATATGACACCAAAAGCACGAACAACAAAAGACAAAATAGATACAATGGATTTTATCAAAATTAAGAACTTTTGTGCATCAAAGGACTTTACCAAATAAGTGAAGACACAGCTTACAGAATGGGAGAAAATATTTGGTAACCATACAGTATAATACGGGTTTTATACACAGAATATATAAAGAACCCCTGATGGTGCAGTGGTTAAGAACTTGGCTGCTAACCAAAAGGTTGGCAGTTCTAATCCACTAGCCACTCCTTGGAAACCCTAGGGAGCAGTTCTACTCTGTCCTATATGGTTTCTATGAGTTGGAATCAACTTGACGGCAATGGGGTTTGGCCTACAACAAAAAAAATTATTTTAAATGGGCAAAGGACTTGAATAAGAATTTCCCCAGAGAAGATATATAAATGGAACTATAGCACAAGGAAGAGATGGTCAGCATCATTAGTCATTAGTGGAGTGCAAATCAAAATCGCAATGAGGTACCACTTTACACCTACTAGAATGGCTATCATAAAAAAAAAAAGGAAATAAGTGTTGTCAAAGATGTGAAAAAAATTGGAAACTTCATGCATTGCTAGTGGGAATGTAAAGTGGTGCAGCCACTCTGGAAAACATTTTGGCAATTCCTCAAAAAGTTAAAAATAGAATTACCTTATGACTCAGCAATTCCTTTCTTGGGTACATACCCAAAAAAATTGAAAGCAGGGACTCAAACAGATACTTGTACATGAATGTTCATAATAGCATTATTCACAATAGTCATAGGTGGCAATAACCTAAATGTCCTTTAACAGATGAATGTATAAACAAAATGTGGCATAGCCATAAAATGGAATATTTTGCAGCCATAAAAAGAAATGAAGTTTTTATACATTCTATAACATGGATGAACCTTGAAGATATTATGCTGAGTGAAACAGGCCAGACAGAAAAGGACAGATATTGTATGATTCCACTTATATGAGCTACCCAGAGTAAGCAAATTCAGGGACAGAAAGTGGAATAGAGGTCACCAGGGGCTGGAGGAGGGGTTAATCTGGAATTATCATTTAATGGGTATAGAGTTTCTGTTTGGGATGATAAAAAAGATCTGGAAACAGATAGTGGTGATTGTTATACAACACTGTGGATGGACTTAATACTACTGAATTGTGCACTCAGAAATGGTTACAATGTATATCTTAGTACAATAAAAAAATTTTTAAAGCAATAGGAAGCCAAGAAGGATTTAAAAGGATGTATTTGTGTCATATGCTGAATTCAGAATCATCTGTGGAATGCATTCTTATAAACAGAATCTATAATTAATTATAAAACGAAAAACAACAATGTACCACTTAGTTTACCACTTTTTTAAAGCACTATTCCCTTACTTAACACACTTTATCTAGGACCCAGGAAAACATAAAGATGGGTTTTTTAACTGGTCTGTTTTGATGCATGGCACTGTTCCATGTTTTCGAGAGTTAAAAAGAGTGTAGTAAATATTCCCAGTGCCCTACGGAGACAGACAATAAATGGAGGAAATGAGACGCAGATAAATGTCATAGACTTCAAAATAAGGGACTACTTTTAAAAGCGTAAAATAGCAACCATCACGGTTGGTTCTGCCAGTTTCTCCTTGTTTTTTTTTTTTTTTTTTTTTCCTTTTCTTGTTTTGATATTTCTGTGGGGGAACCAGAATATGGAACTGCTCACACAGCCATCTTGCTCTGGAGTCCCCAATCATTTGATTTGTTAGGTAAAACCAAAACACGAAACCTGTTGCCGTTGAGTCGATTCCTACTCACAGTGACCCTAGAGGACAGAGAAGAACTGGCCTGTAGGATTTCCAAGGAGCACCCGGCAGATTCAAACTGCCAACCTTTTGGTTAGCAGCCAAACTCTTAACCACTACACCACCAGGGTTTCCATCTGTTAGGTAGAAGGTTATTAATTGTAAAGTCCATGAAGCATGTGACTTGTTTTAAAAGTATTCAGTTTCTTTTAACAACAGGATACATAACTAGAGCTGTAAGCAGTAAGATGCTACTAGAGGGTCACAAAATATCGTGAGTTTAGAGAAAGAAGAGGTATACTACAGAAAGTAGTTAAAATGTTATTTCTTTAATAGTAACTTCAACTTGTTACAAGGGCTTGTGAATCATTACAGCAATAAAAACCTGAAGTAGAATCTTCATTCATTGTGGTCAATTAACAAAGATGTCCCCAAACAAAACCGTTATCCTTGGTGGGGGGCGGGGGTTGTTGTAAGAATTATTAGCATTTGCACCATGTATTCTATGATTATGAATGGTCTGGTCAAAAATGTTTCTACTTTGGAACAAACTAGAAAAGAATTGCCTGAAAATGGGCTCTAAAGAACAGGAAATACTAGAGTGATGTTAATACTCCCTTAAACTTAATTTTGCTATTACTTTAAGGAAGTTATTTATTAGTCTCCCAAGTTAGTCATTATTCAGTGTGTTAAAGCTAGTAAAAAATCCTTCCCTCTTTGAAAGGCTTTGTCATGTCTATCCTGTTTCCCTTACTAGTCCCTTCTCCCTCACATACTGCAGAAAATATATACCTTATATAAATATTTATCTATTTTTTCATTTAATTTACATTGAAATATAATTAAATATCATATAATTCACCAATTTAAAGTGTACAATTCAATGGTTTTTAGTATATTCACAGACTTATGCAACCACCACCACAATCAATTTAGAACATTTTTATCACCCTCCAAAAAAAACCCAGCAGCCATTAGCAGTCTCTCCCCATCTCCCCCAAAGTCCCCCAAGCATAGGCAATCACTGCAGAGACTATATATAGATTTGCCTATTGTGCAAATTTCATATAAATGGAATCATACAATATGTGGCCTTCTGTGACTGATTATTTCATTTAGCATAATTTTTTCAAGGTTCATCCACATCATAGCATGCATTAGTACTTTATTCTTTATATTTATGAATAATATTCAATTGTATGAATATACCTTGTTTTGTTTATCCATGCATCAGTTGATAGACATTTAGGTTGTTTCCACCTTTTGGCTATTATAATGTTTCTATAAGCATTTGTGTACACGTTTTTGAGTGGACATAAGTTTTCTATTCCCTTGGGTATATACCTAAAAGTGGAATGGTTGGGTCATATGGTACACCATATTTAACTTTTTAAGGAATTTCCAAAGTTTTCCAGAGAGACTGCACCATTTTATATTCCCACCAGCAGTGTATGGATGTTCCAAGTTCTCCACATTCTCGCCAACACTTATTATCTGTCTTTTTAAAATTTTTTTATTGTGCTTTAGATGAAGGTTTACAGAACAAATTAGTTTCTCATTAAACAATTAAAACACACATTGTTTTATAACATTGGTTGCCAACCCCTCAGGATTTCAACTCTCTCCCCTTCTCGATCTTGGGTTCCCCCTTACCAGCTTTCCTGTTCCTTCCTGCCTTCTCATCCTTGCCCCTGGGCTGGTGTGTCTATTTAGTCTCATCTTGTTTTATGGGCCTGCCTAATCTTCGGCTGAAGGGTGAACCTCAGGAGTGACTTTAATACTGAGTTAAAATGGTGTCTGGGGCCATACTCTTAGGGTTTCTCCAGTCTCAGTCAGACCAGTTAAATCTGGTCTTTTTTTGTAAATTAGAATTTTGTTCTACAGTTTTCTCCAGCTCTGTCTGGGACCTTCTACTGTGATCCCTGTCAGAGCAGTCGGTGGTGGTAGCTGGGCACCATCTAGTTGTGCTGGACTCAGTCTGTTGGAGGCTGTGGTAGTTGTGGTCTTTCCCTTGTGTCTTTGGTTTTCTTCATTCTCACTTGCTCCAGATGGGGTGGGTCCAGTGAAGTATCTTAGATGGTCACTCACAAGATTTTAAGAACCTAGACGCTACTCAACAAAGTAGGATGTAGAACATTTTCTTTATAGACTGTTATGTCAATTCAGCTAATGTCCCCCAAGACCATGGTCCCCAGCCATCAGCCCAGTAATTCAGTCCCTTAGGGATTATCAGTCTTTTTTTATTTTATTTTTTTTTATTGTACTTCAGGTGAAGGCTTACAGAACAAATAGTTTCTCATGAAACAGTAGTACACATGTTGTTTTATGACATTGGTTA
>NW_004443996.1:9998066-10009370 GCF_000243295.1 Trichechus manatus latirostris
AAGAAATTAAAAGAAGCAGAAAAAAAAAAAGCAACACCAGCAGACAACAAATGGCACTCAGAGAGCTAGCTAGTGCGGGCTGGTGTTTCTGGACAAGAGACTGTGTCCACGGGCAGCAGAGGGCACCGAGTGTGGGTCAAGAAGGGTAGAGAGTGGGAAAGCGTATATCACAAATTACCGGAGCTCTGCAGCCCCTCAGGAAGAAGCAAAGATGGCGCACGGAGCAAGGCACTGAAGCAAATGGAGGGGGAGATGGCGAGAGACAAGGAAGAAATCAAAAGAAACGGAAGAAAGCAACACCAGCAGCCAACAAATGGCACCCAGAGAGCCATCCGCTCAGGTGTTTGGAATCCAAGCAGCCGGCGGTTAACGGTCAAGAGACCATGGCTGCGGGAAGCAGAGGAGGCGGAGCTGGTGCGAAGAGGGGTGGGGGGTGGGAAAGCACACACCACAAATTACCGGTTGTTTTGTCTCCTGCTGGACGCTCTGTGAGGCTGCTTTCTCGTACCCCGTTTGCTGGTCTCCAATAGGAGTCCAAGATGGTGGATCCGCGCTGCGTTAGCTGGTAGGGGACCTCTGCATGAATCTCTCCTCGCTCTCTGTTCTCTGTCAGTTTTCCCACTCCATTTGGTGCTTGGCTGAGTTCTTTTATCTCTTCATTTGATGTTTTAGGGTTTCAGGAATATTGTTTTCTCTGTTCGGCTTAGTTTTTCGGATCTTTGCTGTGGAGGGATGGTGTGGTGCTTCTGCCTAGAGCACCATTTTGCCGGAACTGTCTTTTTTTTATTATAGTCATCCTAGTGGGAATGAGGAGCCCTGGTGGCACAGTCATTAAGAGATCAGCTGCTAACCAAAAGTTCAGCAGTTCATATCCACCAGCTGGTCCTTGGAAATCCCATAGGGCAGTTCTACTCTGTCCTGTAGGGTCACTATTCATTGGAGTTGACTCAATGGCAATGGGTTTGGTCTTTTTGTTTTAGTGAGTATGAAGTGGCATCTCATTGTGGTTTTGATTTGTATTTCCCTGATGGGGAAAAAAGATATGGAGCATCTTTTCATGTTCTTATTCAGCTCCTCTGCCTATTTTTTAAATTGGGTCATTTGTCTTTTTATTGTTGATGGATTATCTATGGGTCTTAGGCTGGGTTCTCTAGAGAAGCAAAAACAGCAAAGCATATATATATAGCCAGAGAGAGAGAAAGAGCGAGAGAGAGATTTATATCAAGGAAATGGATCACATGGTTGTAGAGGCTAGAAAGTCCCAAATCCATGGGTCAGGCATCAGGCTGGAGGCTTCTCCTGACTCATGTAGCTGCAAGGGATAAGAAAATCAAGATTGGCAGGCCAGACGGCAGGCTGCTGGCTTATGGGCTGCGGAGGCTGATGAATCCAAGATTGGCAGGTAAGATGGCAGGCTACTGGTTCAAGTTCCAAGAACCGGAATTCAGATGATGATGAGCTGAATACAGGATCCAGAGCAGAGCAAAAGCCAGCAAGCTTTGCTAGAAAGTCCATATATATTAGATGCAGGCCATACCCCTAAGGAAACTACTTTTCAACTGATTGGCTGCTCATAGCTGATCTCATCATGGAGGAGATTACATTATATCAGATCTCATCATGGAGGTGATTATGTCATTACATAACTGCCAAACTACATCATAACTGGCAAATGACTCAGTATCATAGCCCAGCCAAGCTGACACACAACTTAACCATCAAAATGCGTAAGAATTTTTTATGTATTCAAGATAGAAGTGCCTTAACTGATATATGATTTACAAATATTTTATCCCATTCTGTGGAATGTCTTTTTACATTCTTGGCAGTGTCCTTTGATATCCATAATTTTTAAAAAAATTTCAATGAAATTCAATTTATCTATTTTTGTCTTTTGTGGCTTGTGATGTTGGAGCCATATCTTATAAACCATTGTAAAATCCAAGGTCATGAAGATTTATGCCTATACTTTTTTCTTCTTAGAAAGTTTTAGATCTTAAATTTAGGCTTGTGATCCATTTAGGATTAATTTTCGTATATGTTGTGAGATAAACCAAAAAACCCATTGCCATCGAGTCGATTCTGATTCATAGTGACCCTATAGGACAGAGCAGAATTGCCCCACAAGGTTTCCAAGGAGCAGATGGTGGATTTGAACTGCCATCCTTTTGGTTAGCAGACAAACACTTAACCACTGCACCACCAGGGCTCCAAGTTGTCAGACAGGGGTTCAAATTCACCTTTTACATATGGATTTCCAGTTTTACCAGTACCATTTGTTGAAGAGACTATTTTTCCCCATTGAATTGTCTTGGTACCCTTGTTGAAAATCAATTGACTGTAAATGTCAGCTTAGTTCTGGATGCTCAGTTCTATTGTACTGATCTATATATCTATCCTTATGCCAGTAACATGCTGTCTTGATTTCTGTAGCTTTGAAGTTTTGAAATTAGAAAATGTGAGTCCTTCAACCTTGTTCTTTTTCAAGATTCTTATGGCTATTCTGGTCCCTTTATGTAACATTTATTACAAACCAAACAATATACCATTATAATCATTAATAGATATAATTTTATGTCTTTTAAAGAAACTAAGAGAATAAAGGAGAGCTGGTTTTATTTATATCTTTTGCTATATTAACTTTATATATCACTTCTGATTGCCTTCATATGTTCCTATGGATTCAAGTTACCATGTTTTGTCATTTTGTTAGTCCGATACAGCTTTGCTTATACCTACCTCATTTGTGCTGTTACTAGTAAATACATTACATGTTTTTTACAGAAGCTGAAATTTAAAAAAAGGGAGATCAACTATTTATGTTGTTGTTGTTAGATGCCACTGAGTCAGTTCCGACTCATAGCGACCCTATGTACAACAGAAGGAAACACTGCCTGGTCCTGCACCATCCTCACAATGGTTGCTATGCTTGAGCTCACTGTTGCAGCCACTGTGTCAATCCATCTCATTGAGGGTCTTCCTCTTTTTCACTGACCCTCTACTTTACTGAGCATGATGTCTTTCTCCAGGGACTGGTTCTTCCTGATAACATGTCCAAAGTATGTGAGATGAAGTCTCGCTATCCTTGCTTCTGAAGAGCATTCTGGCTGTACTTCTTCTAGGAACAGATTTGTTTGTTCTTCTCGCAGTCCACGGTATATTCAATATTCTTCACTAACACCATAATTCAAAGGCATCAATTCTTTATTCATTGTCAAGCTTACACATGCATATGAGGCGATTGAAAACACCATGGCTTGGGTCAGGAGCACCTTAGAAAGTGACATCTTTGCTATTTAACACTTTAAAGAGGTCTTTTGCAGCAGATTAGCCCAAAGCAATTCGCCGTTTGTTGACAGTGGATCCAAGTAAAATGAAATCCTTGACGACTTCAATATTTTCTCCATTTATCATGATGTTCCTTATCAGTCTAGCTGTGAGGATTTTTGTTTTCTTTATGTTGAGGTGTAATCCTTACTGAAGGCTATAGTCTTCGATCTTCATCAATAAGTGCTTCAAGTACTCTTCACTTTCAGCAAGCAAGGTTGTGTCGTCTGCATATTGCAGATTGTTATTGAGTCTTCCTCCAATCCTGATGCTGCATTCTTCTTCATACAGTCCAGCTCAGCATACAATTTGAATAAGTATGGGGAAAGGATACAATCCTGACATACACCTTTCTTGACTTTAAACCACGCAGTATCCCCTTGCTCTGTTCAAAAGACTGCCTCCTGGTCTATGTACAGGTTCCTCATGAGCACAATTAAGTGTTCTGGAATTCACATTCTTCACAATGTTATCCATAATTTGTTATGATCCACACAGTTGAATGCCTTTTCATAGTCTATAAAACACAGGTAAACATCTTTCCGGTGTTCTCCGCTTTCAGCCAAAATCCATCTGACACCAGCAATGATATTCCTTGTTCTACATCCTCTTCTGAATCTGGCTTGAATTTCTGGCTGTTCCCTGTCGATGTACTGCAGCATCCACTTTCGAATGATCTTCAGCAAAATTTTACTTGCGTGTGATATTAATGATATTGTTCAATAGTTTCTACATTCTGTTGGAATGGGCACAAATATAGATCTCTTCTAGTTGGTTTTCCAGGTAGCTGTCTTCCAAATTTCTTGGCAGAGACCTGTGAGCATTTCCAGCACTGCGTCCATTTGTTGAAACATCTCAGCTGGTATTCTGTCAATTTCTGGAGCCTTGTTTTTCGCCAATGCCTTGAGTGCAGCTTGGAATTCTTCCTTCAGTACCATTTTTTCTTGATCATATGTTACCTCCTGAAATGGCTGAACATGGAGAAATTCTTTTTGGTACAGTGACTCTGTGTATTCATTCCACCTTCTTTTGATGCTTCCTGTATCGTTCAATATTTTGCCCATAGAATCCTTCAATATTGCAACTTGAGGCTTGAATTTTTAGTTCAGTTCTTTCAGCTTGAGAAACGTTGACTGTGTTCTTCCCTTTTGGTTTTCTAACTGCAGCTCTTTGCACATTTCAGTATAATACTTTGTCTTCTCGAGCTGTTTGTTATATTAATCTTCTTATTTACCACTTTTGTGCTTCCATCTCAGTGATTTCCTTTCTTTTTTTTTTTTCCTTCCTAGGGAGAATTTTCAACCTAGATCTTCCATTAAAATGTAATTTTTAAAGACCCAGAGTAAAATAAATGATGATGTAGTGTGTTGAACTGTGTCTCCCCAAATGATATGTCCATGTTCTAACCCCTGGTACCTGTAAGTATAATCTTATTTGGAAATAGGGTCTTTGCAGAAGTAATTAACAATCTCGAGATGAGATCATTCTGGGTTTAGGATGGCCCTAAATCCAATAACTGGTATCCTTATAAGAGAAAGGAGAGAGAGATTTGACACAGAGACACAGTAAAGAAGGCCATGTAAAAACAGAGGCAGAAGCTAGAGTTATGCTGCCACAAGCCAAGGAACACCAGGAGCCCCCAGAACCTGGAAGAGGCAAGGAAGGATTCTCCACTAAAAACTTCAGACGGAACATGGCACTGCTCACACCTTGATTTCAAACTTCTGGCCTCCAGAACCGTGAGAGAATAAATTTCTGTTGTTTTAAGCTACCAGGTTTGTGATAATTTATTACAGTAGCCCTAGGAAAATAACAGATGAAAATAAGGAACAAAATATTAAAACATGCTATATTATTTCTTTACTTAAATTGACATATCTGTATCATATTCACATCTTTTTAAATTTGCCACAAGCTACTTTAAATAATCAATGACAATTTCAAATTCAAGTTGTCAATGATTTCATTCTAATTGGATCAACAATCAATATCCATAGAAGCAGCAGTCAAGAAATCAAATGACATATTGCATTGGGCAAATCTGCTGCAACAGACTTCTTTAAAGTTTTAAAAAGGAAAGATTTCACTTTGATGACAAAGGTATGCCTGACCCAAGCCATGGCCTCTTCAATCGTCTCACATGCATTCAAAAGCTGGACAATGAAAAAGGAAGACAGAGAAGAACTGATGCATTCAAATTGCGGTGTTGGCAAGGAATACTGAATATCTATTATGGACTGCCAGAAGAACAAACAAGTCAGTCTTCGAAGAAATAGAACCAGAATGCTCCTTAGAAGTGAGGATGGCAAGACTTCGGCTCGCTTATTTTGGACACGTCATCGTGTGTGACAGGAGGATCAGCAAACGCTAGGGAAGCCCTCCTCCATAAGATGGATTGACACAGTGGCTGTAACAATGGATTGAAACATACCAATGATTATGAAGAAGGCGCCAGGACCAGGCAATGTATCATTCTTTTATCCATAAGGTCGCTATGAGTTGGTGCCAACTCGGTGGCAACTAACAACTCTGAAAAATAAACAGTAAATAAAAGAATAGTATAAACACTGAAATGTGGAAAATATTTAAAAATATTACATAGGCGGTAACGTAGCAAATACCTACTCACCTACTGAGTAAACATTCCAGATTTTTCCTACCTAAATCTACTTCTGTTCTGATTTATGAAATTTGCCTTTTCTTCTTAATTAAGCCTTTGGCCACAGGATTAAGGCTGGTGATTTTAATTATTACAAAACACTTTAGAACATTAAGCTAAACAACAAATAAATACATTGTATGTGAACACATGTATTTTATGTAGTCATTATGGTCAAGAAAACAGAGGGAAGTTATACCGGTTTATTGATTTATTGCTTCTTATCTCCAAATTTGCCTTTATTGACTGCTCTGTGAAAATGGATGTGAGCCGTTGACATATTTTTCCTTTTGCCAGCTGGCACTGAAGCTCTGTCAGTAGAGGGCACTGGAAAGACAATGCAGGAAGAAAGGGTTTTTCTCCCTGTTTCTGGTGTGCTGGTCACTGTGCAGGCCGTTCCTAATGCATGTGCAGCTTCTTCAGTGTCCAGCTCCTGTGGCACATAGTGCCACCTAGTAGCCAGTGTCTTCCCCTGGCACCCTCCTTCTGATGGTTTTGTAATAGAGTGCTTTTGGTGAGACACCTTCCTCTGAACATCTTTTCCAGATGGATTCCAGAGGGTGGGTTTCTACTAAGTTTCAGAGGGTTCTAGCAAGTTCCAAGTTCAGCAAATTTTGTCCTCAAGGCACCACAGCATCTTTCCTGCCTTTGAGTGAGCCTTGACTGGCTGTATCCTTTCTAACAAGGTCTGGATCTCAGTCCTGGAGAGAATGAGGAGGTGCAGGTGCTCCATCTCATCTCTAGAGGTAACCCGTTGCCGTTAATCCTGACTCGTGGCGAACCCACATGTTACAGAGTAGAACTACTTCATATGGTTTTCTTGGCTGTAATCTTTCTTCCATGGTGCTGCTAGGTGGGTTTGAACTGCCAATCTTCAGGTTAGTAGTTGATGGCAAACCACTCACGCCACCCAGGGACCTTCATCTAGGGGTAGTGGGTATGAATATCTATTATATTATATATTTTCTATTCCTATATTCTTTAGTTGTTGTTGTTAGGTGCCATTGAGTCAGTTCTGACTCACAGCGACCCTATGTACAACAGAAACACTGCCCTGTCCTGTGCCATTCTCACAATCGTTGTTATGCTTGAGCCCATTGTTGCAGCCACTGTGTCAACCCATTTCCTCGAGGGTGTTCCTCTTTTTCTCTGACCTTCTACCAAGCATGATGTCCTTCTCCAGGGACTGGTCCCTCCTGATAACACGTCCAAAGTACGTAAGATGAAGTCTCACCATTCTCACTTCCATGGAGCACTCTGGCTGTATTTCTTCCAAGACAGACTTGTTGGTTCTTCTGGCAGTCCATGGTATATTCAATATTTTTCACCAACACTGTAATTCAAAGGCATAAATTCTTCTTCAGTCTGCCTTATTCATTGTTCAGCTTTCACAGGCGACTGAAAATATCATGGCTTGGGTCAGGAGCACCTTAGTCCTCAAAGTGACATCTTTGCTTTTTAACACTTTAAAGAGGTCTTTTGCAGCAGATTTTCCCAATGCAATGCATCCTTTGATTTCCTGACAGCTGCTTCCATGGGCGTTGATTGCCAATCTAAGTAAAATGAAATCTTTGACAATGTCAGTCTCTTCTCCATTTATCATGATGTTGCTTATTGTTCCAGTTGTGAGGACTTTTATGTTGAGGTGTAATCCATACTGAAGGCTGCAGACTTCTTTATAGTTCTCTTTAATCCTCACTACTAATCCATCGCCACTCCAATCTCCTGTTATCATTAATAAGTGTTTATCTTAAACTTTCTGTTCAAATTACTGTGTGATTTTTCTCTCCTGATTGCACTCAGATTGATACAGAAGTGATCACTGGAATAACAATGGCATACGAATTTTAAATATGACACAAATATCTCACATGGCTTTTACAGCATTACCTGTGAAGTAGGCATGACAAGTATAATTCTCATTTTACATATGAGGAACAAGGCTCACAGAATTTAAGTGACTTCTGCAAAGTCATATAGTCATTTTTATCATCTGTAAAATGGGGATAATAATAGAACCTACCTCCTAGGATTATTGTAAAGATTAAATGAGGTAAAGCATGTAAAGTGCTAAACCATAAACACCCGTTGCCCTCGAGCTGATTTTGACTCATAGCAACCCTATAGAGCTGAGTAGAACTGCCCCATAGGGTTTCCAAGGAGCAGCTGGTGGATTCAAATTGCCAACCTTTTGGTTAGCAGCGGAGCTCTTAACCACTGGGTCACCAGGGCTCCATGTAAAGTACTAACCAAAACCAAAAACTCACTACTGTCGAGTCGATTCCAACTCATAGCACGTCTATGCTTGACTAATGTTAATTGTTATACATACGAGACTTGAACTGTAGAAATTATTCATACAGTCTGGTGTTTTGCTAAACTACTTGCAATGAGATGTCTAGGGTTTATACATCTTTGCAGTATCTATTTTTTTCAGTAATGGCATTTGCTTTATCAAGTACCATTGCATAACAAAGATAAACCAATCATTTCACAATTACCATGTGTAATTTTTGCTGAGGAAAAAAATGGACAAAATGAGACAACCAGTTTTATATAGTATAATGGAATTCTAGGTCCATTTTGGTCAGTGGCTGAGCTCTAAGTAAGAAAACTAAATTACTAAGAATACAGCATTAAATTTAGGTTAACCTTCAAATTTTAAATGTTTAAATATAATAAATGTAGCTTAAACATTTCTAGTCTCATCAGCTTCAGCTTCCGTTAATTACTTCTTTTGGGCAAGGCTTGGGGTGGGAACAGGTGTTAAGAGAAAGTAGGGAAAGAAAGAGACCCAGTTTACTGTATCTGTGTCAATTACTCTACAAATTCTTCGATCACTGAAGATCTCAGTAACCAAATACCGAAAGTTGGTGCTGTATTAAGAGTTTGAGGATATATATATTAAACAAATGTGGTCCTAAACCTCTAGAAAACTACCTTGCATAAAGAAATGTAATTAACACAAAAATATTTGATTAATGTAAACTACTTTGGCAGTATTTCAAAACACAATAGAAAATTTTCCTATAGGAATAGTATAAAGATGGCATGTATTAAACTTTCAGAAGAGGAAAACATAAATTGCTTTATGGCTGACTAAAAATTTCACATGTAATCAGAATCGGTGGACATTCTTACAACTAGTCTTTCTTTTTAACAACATGAGGCCCGTGCTCTGGATTGGTACGGTATTTTCATTTGGGTACAAAAATCATTTTACACACAAACAAGTGGCAACGAATAAAGGCCCCTTTTTCCTCCCTCAGGCACAAAACCCTTTAGCGGCTAGCCTCCTTTCCGCGGGGGAGGGAAAAGCGGAAAAAAAAAAAAACGCTTTGGCGTTCCGAGGAAAACAGCAACAGCAGCTGAATCAAGTCAGACCCTCTCAAGTTCTTGAAGATCACTTCAGGAGACAGGGTCCTCAACCGGAAAGGGCCTAATGGCCCTCACAGGAAGGGCGACTGACTCGGAAGCTCGCTGAAGGTACGCCACCACAGAGTTCTACAGCGGTTGCCAGAGCGTCAGACGTCCATTACAGCCTTCCTCTTCGCATCACCTAGGTAACAGTGGGACGTCTTGGAGAGCGGAGGCCAAGCTTCTGAGTTAGCGCCCCAGGCGGCGAACAACGAGCGCTGCAGGCCCCTCTTACCATTTTACCCCTCCCCATTCTCCCCTCTCTCCCCTCCTCCGCCACTTCGGCTCCTCCCTCCTCCTCGCTCGCTCTCTCCTTCCTCCTCCGCCTCCTCAGCTCTTGGGCTAGGATATCTATGGGTCGAAACGTGATGCGATGAATCCGGGAAAGACCGAAACTGGGACGAGGAGTACGGCGGAAGCGGCGGGACTCCCGGGCATGGGGGCTTCACCACAATAGAGGCAGCCAACCCCCCGCCAGCCCCTCCGGAGCGAAGTCTCCAAGCCCCCTCGGGAAAAGGATGGCGGCGGCCCCTACCCAGATCGAAGCCGGTGGGTACCTGTGTCCGTGGGCTAAGGGGATGGGGGCTTAGCGTGAGGGCTGTCAGTTTCTTTTTTAAAAGCTGCTATTTCTCTTCTTTGCGTCCCTCTCACCCTCTTTTTCCCCCTCTTCCTCAGAGCTGTATTACCTGATCGCTAGGTTCTTGCAGTCCGGACCCTGCAACAAATCCGCTCAGGTGAGGGGAAGAAGGAGAGCTGGGATTCGTGGGGTATGGTCTCAATGGGGAAATCGAGGCAGCTGGGTCAGCAGTTCTGCTGAGGGTGAGGGAAAGGCCGGCCTTGACTACTCCTACCGTCAGTGGCTGGGTTCGAAGTGGGGAGGGTGGAACGTGTTGATGGCCCGAGCTGCTCCTCATATCCGTGTTTCCCTTTTGCTTAGGTGCTAGTGCAGGAGCTCGAGGAGCATCAGGTACGGAGCCCCTTCGGGAAGGGGTGGGGAGGGTTGGGGTGAGATTGGAGGAAGGGGAGGGCAAGTTAGGGGCGGAAGGCAGGGGCCGAGAGGGAGGTTTAGATCGGGGCACCCATAGCTGTTGTCATGGGGTGAACGGGCTTCTTTCCTCAAAAGGGGTGGACAGCGCTGGGGTCTTAACTCGTCCACTCTTTATGCCTGTGGGAGGCAGTTTTTCGGCATTTCCTTCTACTTAACCGCCCCCCCCCCGCACTCGTCTAGCTCTGAGGCTATAGCTATCGGGCCAAGGGAAATACAGACGCAATAGAGTCGAGGACCGGGACCCTGGCTGGGTTGGGTTGATGGGGAGTGGAGGCTTCGCCTTTATCGTTTGCCCCCCTCACCCTTTTTTTTCCTCCGGCCCCCAGCTGATTCCGCGGCGCTTAGACTGGGAGGGGAAAGAGCACCGGAGAAGCTTTGAGGATCTGGTGAGTTAAGTTTTCATTTCAACTTACCCAACTCTTTCTCCACTCCCTCCCCACCTTTTCCCCCCAGTCCGCCCCCGACCTCTCAGCCTACGCGGTTCTTGAGCTCTGTGACTAGTCAAAGATCGACCGCCCCTTACCCCCTCCCTGCGAGGAGGAGAAAGGGTACCTTGCCCTCCCCTTGGCCTAGCTTGTTTCCACCCGAAAACTTTGAAGAATGCGAGTTAGTTATCAGAGGTGCCGTATTGTGGCTTATGAAGATGTTACAAACATCGGAGAAGGCCTATTGTAGGGAGAAAAGGGAAAAAAAACCAGGGGGTTATCTTGGGGCACGTACCAAGGACTGACGCTGGCCAATGACAGCGTTGGTAACAGCCCTCAGTTCCGGATTAGTGGAAGAAAACTGGTTTCTGGTTGGTCAAGGCTCGAAATACGGGAACTGGGCCAGGCTTTTTTGGGGGTGGGGTGGG
>NW_004443996.1:10009470-10049050 GCF_000243295.1 Trichechus manatus latirostris
GAGGCTCAGGAGGGGAGTTGAAGGACCCAGGGTTGGGAAAAAACGACACAATTAAAAATAATGAGCATCGAGCGAATTCCAAATTTTGCCGGTTTTGCATGATCGACTACTGAATAAAAGCAAAATCTTTGTATATCTCATATCTTAGAAAATAGCTAATCAAATCATCGGTAAATCACATTCGTACAGATGAATTTTCACTAGATAAAAGCTATAAAAATAAAATGAGTGGAGCAAGATTTTGAGTTTATAAGGAGAAAATAAGGATCATATTTTAAAACAGAATATACTTTAGTAAAGGACTAAATGCACTGGATTGACTGTTGTTTCTCCCGCAAATACAATTCATGGTAGAAATGCACCTCTGTTCAACGCTGACACAAAAAAAGGTGATCATTTTTATTTTATTGTTTTGGATTCTCTTGTGTTAGCCACTGGCACAGTGAATAGGAGGGAAATGAAAGGAGAAAGGGGTGATGTTAACAAAATCTGGATTCAGCTATCTTCAAATAAGATCCAAATAGAGGAAACTAGGACAAAGTTAAAGAAAGTTGGAGGGGATATGGTAGACTGTAAATATCAATAAAATGATTTAAAATTTCCTTGCAATGGGACAATATCTAAATTACTTTAGTGTTCTTCTTGCTTTTTCTCTTTGTCTTTTTTAAGTTACACTAATGAGGCTATGGTAATTATTACCGAATTGACTGACTAAATGTTTTTCTTATTTTTGCAAATCACAGGAAATGTTATAATAATAGTGATAAGGATAAACTGGACGGTCTGTACTATTAATGGTAAAATTTACTTGGATAAAATTTATTTTTGAAAAATTGCATATTTTACCAGTTTATTTAATTTTTAGACCAGACTTTTTGTTGGATTTAAGTCTTGGCAAAAAAAAAAAAAAGACAAAAACAACAGTGCCTACCAGTGTTTTGACACTTTGTCTCTAATACGGTTTTGAAGATAAGTACACTTTTAAGTATATTGAAAATGTTACTGTTTGTATTTGTCCCTCTCACAGACTACATATGTCTCCAGACAGGCCATTTTAAGCAAGTGGTAGGAGACTTAAAATAAAAAAGCTCTTTTTAAACTAACTTGACAGTGATTAAAAAAAAAAAGAATATCAAAATAATTAAAAATAATTTCTCCTCATCGCAGAACACCCAGTTTACTAAAGTCTTCCTTGTATTGTATAGGCATATTTTTTACATAGTTGTAATCAACATTCATTTAATGTTCTGTATTTTCTTAACACATATACTTATCTGTGTATTTGAATAGTCATTGTTTCAACGGTAATAAAAAATCAGTTGTATCTAAACTCAACCTTCAGTTGAGCATTTGGATTATTTCCAGTTTTTCACTAATATTTTTGCATAGTTACATAATTAGGTGATCTTTTTCTTCTTCTTTTCCTTTTTCTGAATTATTTCCCTAGGCTATATTCCCTAAAGTGGAATTGTCAGGTCAAAGGATCGCCTCAGTATTATAGCTTTTGTCATATATTGTAAGATTGTTCTCCAGAAGGTTGTACTAATTTATAATGTCATCATCTAGTACGTAGAGTGAGTTTTTTAAAAAATATTTTTAATCTTTTGGTGGATTTATTAGGTGAGAATAGCCCTACTTGATTTAACTAGTTATTTTCACCATGATTAGTGAGGCTAACTTTCAACCAATTATTTTTTTAAATTGTTGTTAATCCGTTTATGTATCCTTACATATCCTCTGTTTTGGGTCCCTGATGGTGCAGTGGTTAAGAGCTACGACTGCTAACCAAAAGGTCGGCTGCTAACCAAAATGTTGGCAGGTCGAATCCACCAGCTGCTCCTTGGAAACTATGGGGCAGTTCTACTCTGTCTATACGGTCGCTATGAGTCAGAATAGACTCAGCAGCAATGAGTTTTATCATCTATTTTAATCTTTTCCTTTTATTTATTATTTCTTTCCTTTATCTTTTTATATTTTCTTATGCAAAAAAAAAATTTTTATGCACACAATTCTATTGTTTGAGTATTACAGATGAGATAAGTAGTATACCTTTTTTTGTAATTTTTGTATTGTACACTTAGGTTTTCATTTTTCCACACTGGTATCCAGTTTTTCTAGGGATATTCCTTTTTGATAACATGGTCTTTTAAGTCAAATGTCTGTTCTCCACCTATAGATTTCTATGTAAGGGAAGGTGGGATAGGGTTGAGTGAGAATTTGAACGAAGAGGAGAAGTGTAGTTTCTGAGAACTGGGTATGCAGTGTTTGCTTGATTCATCAGTTGAATTATTGATTAAAATTATTTCACATCTGACCTCTCATTTTGAGTGTCTTCATTGTGGGAGAGATGGATTGTTTTCTTTGGGTAGGATTTTTTAAAGTGCTGTTAGCACAGTGAATTTATTCAGTGTGATCTTTGACTTAACTGCATGTTTTAGATCAAAATTTTGGGCAGAGTATTAATAAATAGTATAATCTTGATTTATCTGGTGTGTTAAATTATATAGCAATACTTCAAACTGAAGATGTTCTGGGGTAAAAAGAAGACTACAAATGCATAAAGAAGCTGTACAGAAGTAAACAAGGATGGAGTTGAATAGTGGTGTTTTCTGCACATTTGAGAAAAAAAAAATCCTACCTTTCTGTCCATACATATATTTTCCTCTCATTTGAATTGATTATGTGTACTGCTTAATTTGATTTATCTAGAAGAATATTAAGGTAATGATAAATTGGATTACTTTCACATGTCATTATTAGTGTTACTATTACATATTCTAGAAGTCCCCCATTTTTCTTTCTTAGTCATCTGATTCAGTGCTTTACTTTATAATTTGAAACACAAGGGAAGGTGCTTTTTTTGTTAAAGCTATAGGCAGGCAAGTATTGACATATCCATATCTGAAGTGCCTTTTAAAAATGTAGGTCTGTACGTGAAATGTTTGTCAGTGTATGTTGAACTATAAGGTTTTTGAATATGGCTTTTCAAAGTAAAGCATTCTAAGTTAGTTTTCAGAATTTTCAGTAATGATACAGGGAGAATTTTGAAGTTGTGATTGTTTTTGAAGTTTGATCTGACATTTTTATTTTCTGCTTCTTAGTTGACTGTTATTGACAACATAATAGAATTAGATTTGCTTGTTGCAAATCATTTTAAGGTAGATAAATTAAATAAATACAGATGTCCTTTCATTTGTGGTGACCTTATTGAATTGTTGGCTATTTTATTGCTTCCTCCTTGGAGCTTTATGGGGCAACAAACACAAAGTAATCAGCGGTGTGTGTGTTTATGTGTATATGCATGTGTGTTTAAATGAGCAGTTTTTTGTTAATATATGACTTTTATATTTTGAAATGGTGACTAGTATACTTTTTTTAAAGGCACATTTTAAGATTTTTGAGTCATTTTTAGGGGATCCTTCAAATGCTTAAATCCTTAGAGTGCTGAGCCAAAGGCATAATTATCTTTAGGTATGGTAAATATTTTTACATTTATTCAGCATTTTTCATCCATAGATTTGAAAGCATCAGTTAGTGCTACATTTGGAGTGATATAGATTGTATTTGAAGCAATTTTATGCTATTTGTTTTTTCAAAACTTTTATTCAGATTGTATATTCACTGCTGTCTTTAAAAAGAATATGCATCTGCATATAACACATCTGAGTTGAGACATGTTTTCACATTTTCTCATTTGATTCTCACCAACTACTTGAAAACACTGCTGTATTTGAATTCCAGGAATAGCTGTATTTTTTTCTTACCTTATCCAGCTATTGTTTAATTACTAGTAATAGCTTAAATTGTACCTATTATCAGGAGAGAACAGTCCCTGGAGAAGGACATCATGCTTGATAAAATAGAGGGTCAGCCAAAAAGAGTAAGACCCTCAATGAGATGGATTGACACAGTGGCTGCAACAATGGGCTCAAACATAGGAATGGTTGTGAGGATGGCACAGACTGGGCAGTGTTTTGTTCTGTTGTACATGGGATCACTGTAAGTCGAACTGGCTTGATGGCACCTAACAACAATAGCTTAAAATGTCTATTAGAACAGGAGAATGATCTTGGAGTGCTGGTAGCATAGTTACTGCATCTCTAAGATTGGAAGCAGTTGAAGCATGTGTGATTTATTAACTGCCATATGGACAAACAGCCATAGTTAGGAAGAACAGAATGCATCATGGGAAACCAAAAAGCAATGTGCTGTTCAACCCCAGTGCTGTGTAGAGTGGATTCAGTGCTAGCTGATAGATATTATGACAGAGAATTACCAGTATCTGGAGACCAGTATTCCTGATTACTGACTTGCGTGAGCCACGCTTACATGCTTGCTTTCTGTAATATGTTGGTTTCAGCTATTTGTCTGGATTAATCCTTGGCTTTCCTCCCCCACCCCGCCACCCCCAGCACACACACTTGGGCTGTATACTTTCAGTGATTAAAATCCTTTTAGAAATTTGTCATTAGTCATAGGAAAACTGGCATCTCAGTACAAATGGAATGACATTACGAAAATGAAGAGAGTTGCTATTAGGGAGTAAGAATTTGAATTGGGTGAATTTTTCTTACAAAATGTTATCCTGAAACCATCTTTGTCATATTTGGATATTAGTTTCTTTTGCGGGGTTGGGGGGGGTTTGGTTTATTTTTTACTGATGTTGATTACTTCGTTGATAAATAAACTTCTTTTGTAGGGAGCCAAAAAATAGTAATTTAAAGGCTATTTAGTGTTTGTGTCATATTGTAGAGATGTCCTTGTTTACATTTCTCACAAATGAGATTTTGTAGGTAATAGAAAAGACCATAAGAGTTAGTCAGGAAGATAGACTTTTACTTGCTCAGTGATCCTGGGTAACTTTAACCCCTGAGCTGCAATTTCTTCATTTATAAAATGGACATTCCGACATATTTTACAAGACTATTGTGTGGACTAAATGAGTTAAATGTGAAAGAGTGCATTTTGTTAATTGTAAAATGCTGTGCAGATGGATTGGTCATTACATTTTAAAGGTAGGAGAGAGAGGCTTAATGGTTAGCATGGAAATCTGGAAAACTGTGACCCCACAATTTATATTTTCTTTGCTAGCTAATTATTGCCACCTAACTTTCCCAGTATTTTTATAAGGTAAAAGCCAAAACCAAACCCACTGCCACTGAGTCTATTCCGACTCATAGCGACCCTATAGGAACTGGCCCATGGGGTTTCCAAGAATTTAAATCTTTATGGAAGCAGACTGCCACATCTTTCTCCCTTGGAGCAGCTGGTGGGTTTGAACTGCTGACCTTTTGGTTAGCAGCTGAGCGCTTTAACCACTGTGTCACCAAGACTCCTTTTATAAGGTAAGGGGCATATAAAACAGCACTATAAAAAAGTATGTAAAAAGTGTCAGAATTGAACCCCAAATGAGTGTTTTGAACTGCTTCTGTGTTAACACAAAAAACAGTTTTGTATCAAGAGAAGATTTAGTGTTATTTTCATTTTTATGAATTACATAAAAATAATTTAGATATGATACTCGTGTATTCACTTTTTTAACAAGTGGGAGGTATAGTGTGAGTCTGATCTTTCCTTCTGAACCTGTTTTTTATACATTGTTGATAATTGTTTTCTTCTATTTTCAGTTACTTTGTTAAAGGTATTTTCTCATGCCCGTTAGTATCTATCTAACATGGTGCTTTAAAATTAGCAGGTCCTTAAATTATTATTAGTTTAAATTTCTTAACTTTTGTTAGAAGTATTTCATGATATATGTATATATTTAGGCTTATTTAATTCACTAGCTAGTACTGAGTTCTTCTATTGGAACTTTCTGTACTGAGAAACTTCTAAAATGTAGGTGAATCCCTGTCCTTGTCTTAATTCCTTCTGCCCTCAAGGTTATAGTACTTTTAGTGCTTTCTTGAGGCAGTGTAACCCAGAGAATACTTAAACCTAGGTAAGTTGCTCTGACTGTCTCGATCCTGGGAAAATCTTGACACTAAAAAACAAAACAAAACAAAAAACTATGAACAACGATTAACATATTCAAAGGAAAGTGACAGGAAGTGTTAACACTTTGTAGCCCACCCTGCTAACCCAGTGGTATGACTAGAAAAGAAAGGCCTGCCAGCTTTCTTTGCTTTTCTGCCTAGTTCTGTCCCTTTTCTTTTAAAAATTCAGCCATCATTAAAACCCAGCACTTAGATTTTATAAAGGTGTAATGTCATATTATTGTAGAATTTTATATATTACTAAAAAGCAATATTCTAGAAATAAAAAGATGAAAATAAACTATTGTTTTTATTTTCTTGTCTTTTTTCTGTACAAGTATGTGCTTTTTTTTTCCGTTTTAAAATCCAGTTATACTCTGAATAGAGTTTTTTATTTTTAACTTACAGGAGGAGCACTTAAACAATGAGATCTTATCTGCTAGTCACTTTGCTAAGTGTTTTTACTGGGTGGGGGTGCCTTTCTCTTTGAAATGCCCTCTCTTCCCTTTGTCTTGTGAACTACTTATCCTTCAAGTGTGAAATTGGACAAGCACCCCTACCCCCAGGCAGAATTATGTACTGTACTTCTTTGCTTCCTTAGCTCTCTGTACTAACCCTGGTCTCTTACAGCTTTGTTTCTGTTTAGTAATTTGTTTCCCCTCTTGGCACTTTTGGTTCCCTTAGGGCAACAGTTTCATCTTTTCACTACATCCTATAGTTTAAATATCTTAATGAATGAATACATTAATAATTTTGTTTTTTTGTCCTAACCAAATCATATTAGGTGGTTGTCATTACCCCTATTTTACAGATGCGGAAGCTCAGGCTCAGAGAGGTTAAGTAACTTTGCAGGAAGTCACCTAAGTAGGATCTGGGGATACTGGAAAGATTCGAATCTAAGTCTTTCTGTTGTATCACAACTGCCAGTAAAGAGTAACAGCTAGTAAATTTTAGAGCCTGAATAATTCAGGCTGTCAGACTTTAAAGCTCCTGTAGTTGTCTCTGTACTGTACTACACTTATAGTGATATATTTAAAGTCTTGCTGTGTTTTTCAAAACCTGTTTTGTTTTCTATACCTAAACATCAAAAAAAAGTGACTAATTTTTGTGTATTGCCTCTCCACACCCACCCGCTAATTAAAAATCTCAGACAAAAATCTTTGTTGTATTTAACTTCTACAGCATATGATTCCAGTTTGACTCTTTATCCCCTGCCTCTGTGGTCATGTTCTAAATGCACATAAACGCTGTTATATTTGGGTTTATTTGTTACATAGGGTTGTCTGACGCTATTATTTCTAAAAGCCAGGGTAGAAATGATATCATTACCATCTGAAAATTAGTATTTCGAATGTAACCCTAGTGCAGGCCTGGCCCCTTGAGGTGGGGTACCTTTTGCATTTTACTCAGTGCCCAGCTGGATTCTTTTTAACTGATTATGATGAGTAGTATCATGTCAGTGAACTCTGGTCTTCCCAGTTGTCAATGATTCTGAAGTTTGGTAATTCAGTTATAAGATTTGCTCTTTAGGTCAGCCAGTTTTCCTATCAAGAAGACTTAAATCTAGGTTTCATTTACTTTCAGTTTATTCAGATTTATAGTTTTCATCACTTTGCAGCCTTTGTATTAATTATCTTTATAATTATTGAGTTATCTTAATAGGGCAGTAGTAGTGAGCAGGGAGACTCAAATTCCTGTCCCCTCATTGTGACAATTGGAAAGGGCACTTCACTTCTTGGACGTGTTTTTCTGTTAAAATGTGGAGTTAGGTTGAGTATAAGGATTCTTCCAAATCAAAGGTGCTGTAATTTAACTCCTTGAAGCTTTTATAGAATACACAGAAGTTGGTATTATACTCTTGAACTTTGTTTTTAGAAAATGCTTTTCTTCTGCAGAGCTCAAAGCACTTGTTTTTACTTGTTGGCCATTATATTCCAGAGAGAAATGTGTGATTAAATGACTTTTCCTTCCCCAGCATGACACACTAAGTTAGAAGAATTAAAATTAGAATGATGAACTCTAATTGAAAACAGTGGTTTATAATATTAAACCATGTATTTTAATAGAGCTTTTTTTAGGATATACACGTCTATATTATATTTTATTATGCATTACATTATATTTACATATAATTTTAGTTAGAATTATAAAAAATTTGAAAAAAGTAACTACTAGGAATTCGTTTGTTAGAAAAGATCACCTTTAAAAAATTTTAGCTTTAATCAAAAGCAAACATTAATTTAAGGAAACATTAATTACAACTTACAAGTCCTGAAGTTTTATGTAGAAGAAACTTTTATTGTAAAAACTACATCAATATAATCTAGAAACCTGTTAATATTTAAAGGAGAAGCTAGCATTTTCACACTCAAAGTATTGTTATTGCCATTATGTTGGTAGAATTTATGTTTCTCTAGTACTGTTATATGATCAAATTTTTATTGATTTTAGAGAAATTGGCTTTTTAATGGGACTGCTTAGAAATTGAACAATATTCTGTTGTATAGCGTAGAAATCAAATTTGTGAAATTTATTTGCTAGTTTATAATGCAGATCATCAAGGGGGAGAATTTAGGAGTAGATAAGCCTTATTTTGGTTGCTGAATGTACAGACTGATTTATAACCATTAATGTTTTTGAATGATTATTTAGGAATTGATGAAAAAATTTATATAATTAGCTGAAAATCAAACATCATTGTCTATAAAATGACATAGCCAGCAGTCTTACGATCTAAGTTTAAGATATAATTCTGACAGATTTTCTGTGTAGGGTAATTCTACAAGATCTAAAGAGACAACTTGCTAGATACACTGCTATTTCTAGGACGGTTGTTTTTTGTAGGAGCCCTGGTGGCACAGTGGTTAAGTGCTTGGCTGCTAACCACAAGGTTGGAGGTTCGAACCCACCAGCTGCTCTGCAGGAGAAAGATGTGGCAGTCTGCTTCCATAAAGATTAACAGCCTGAGAAGCCCTATGGGGCAGTTCTACTCTGTCCTATAGGGTCACTATGAGTCGAAATCCACTTGAGGGCAAAGGGTTAGTTTTTTGTAGCAAGTGAATAACTCTTGAGTTAGTCAGGGGATGAAGAACACAAAATTGATGAAAAAGACAATCGCTACTAAAGACATCCACTACCACCCTATGTAAAGCCATTATATAGCATTTACTTGATGAAAAATAATGGCTGATATCAGAACCCCAGTTTATGCAGGACAGTGTTGGGAACAAAAAAGCCTAAGTTATTATAGATGCTAATATGCATTACTTTAAGGCTTTTTCCTTTAAGCTATAAATATTTAAGTGTATTATGTACATTTGCATGTAGGCATATTTAGGAAATGAAACTTGTGTGGAAAGTATAAATTGTAAACTAGGATTTTAAGTTATCAGTGTCTAGAAAATATGAAATGTTTTTTGGATTGAATCATCAGCTGCTTTGACTTTAGTATTACCTATGTATTTTATTGAAAGGCAATTTTACATAGTTATTTGCTTGGAAAACAAAATTAAATATGTGAGAAATAATTGGAAGAATTTACTTTATCCTTTTGTCCCAGTCTAGAAGCTAAATTTTGTAGATGTAAATCTAAAATAATCAGGTTAAGTTACCATTCTTCCTGAGCATTATGGCAGTTGTCCCAGCCCCAGTTATTTTGGTAGTTCAAATTTGTTTTTTGCAGGAGCTTACAAAAGAGAATTGACAGGAAATAATTTTTTACAAATAATAAATAATGAGTAGAGTCGCTTTTTTCCAGAATGAGTACATGTTGGTTTTTAGTTCCTCAACCTGTGTTCCCTAAGGAAACAAGCAGGTACCTTGCTCTGAGACTCTTAAGATTTTTCCAGTGAATTCATAGGATAGCATTGCTTATAATTAGGTTTCACTTTGATATTTATTCATTCATTGATTCATTGATCCATTTAACAAATATTTGAGCACCTGCTTTATACCAGGCACTTTTCCGGGTGCTAGACATACATTAGTGAATGAAGCACACTTCTCTCATGGTGATCTGTAGGGATGATTTACATACAAAATTATTCTTTTGTCTTGTAGTGTTTTTCTTGACCTAGCGGTAATATATTGATGTGTGTCCTATATGATTGTAGACATAGTTATATTTTACTGTAGCACTTATAAAAATTGGCATTGTAGCCAGAAGTAGATTTTAGGACCTTATTATCGAGCTGGGGATGTACATAAATGTTCTTTTAATCTAAGGATTTAGAGAATATTCTAGTTTTCTCTATTTACTGTTTTAATAATTAGGTATTTATAATGCACATCAGGAATGTGAACATTAGATACAAAATGGAAAAACAGATTTTTGTTATTGTGTTATTCTTATCGATACATATATCCTGTCTCCAGAAATTCTTTCAAAGGAGTTCATGTTACAATGGATTTTGGCTACATAGCTCAGTTGTTCAGAGCATGATTTTACAAGGTCATTAATTTGATATGCTTTTGGAAAACAGTTGACTTTGACAGGAAAAAAATTCTACTTTATTGTGCAGATGTGTACTGTTAGTCTTAAGGGGACTTGCTTGAGAGTTTAGTGCAAGTAATAATACCTTTCGTTTGCATTCTTATTTGTGTAGAATCTAGATCTTCTGATTCTTAGTTTATCATCATTACTAAATAAAACAATCAAGTACTAGTAGAGTTTAAGCAGCACCTTTATACTTTTCTAAATTTTAGGCATGTTCACTTTTGCTACTTTGTAACATTTGCTTCATGAGCTTAACAGCTAAGCAAATGAGTTAATTGAGGCATGCAAAAGAAAGAGTGCCGTACCATTTAAATGTTATCATATTATTTAAATATGCTTAATTGTTGCTGCTGTTTCTTACCTTGGGTTGAAGTATTAAAGTATTAAATATTTAAAATTTTATTTTCCTGATTTCCGTATTTTTAAATTATGCTTTTTAGGTGGCAGCCAATGCACACATTCCTCCAGACTACCTCCTTAAAATTTGTGAGCGAATTGGTCCCTTACTAGATAAGGAGATCCCTCAGAGTGTTCCTGGGGTACAGACATTACTAGGTGTTGGTCGGCAGTCTTTGTTACGGGATGCCAAAGGTAAGATTTTCACCTATCTAAAGCATAGATTATCAGAGGAAAGAGTGAAGAGCATAATATTTTTATGTTAAGTAAATAATTCCATGTCTTTCTAACCATTTTCTTCTAATTTCTCTTATCTTGCTAATCTCATTTTTTTAGTGTGCAAATAAATTTTTAGAGGTCTAAAAGGGACCTTTTTTTTTTTTTTTTAAATAAAACAGTGAATATGGTAGAGGTGAACAATATAAAATCCCTTTGCAATCCTGTGGAGTAGACATCTCTCAAAGATCACGACTCTGATTCCAAAAAACAAACAAACCCATTACCGTCAAGTCAATTCCAACTCAGTGACCCTGTAGGACAGGGTAGAACTGCCCTATAGGGTGTCCAGGGAGCAGCTGGTGGATTCGAACTGCTGACCTTTTGGTTAGCAGCCAAGCTCTAACCCATTGTTCTACCAGGGCTCCCCACTCTCATTAGTACAGTATAAATACTTAAAAGGTTTTTTTCGTTCTATTATAATGCTCTTATTCTTAATGAGTCCTGATAATACCATCCTAATCATATTTTGCAATTTATAGCACAAATGAAAATTATGTAAAAATTTTTATGATTGAAAAATATTTAAACAAAAATATCAACCCATCTGTGACTGTTCAGTCACAGCTTCTCTACTCCAGTGTTTTTGTCTTTTAACCAAAATTTTAGAGGGAACCTCAATATGTAGAATATATAAAGTAGTATTTATGAACATGAAAATGTGAAATTAGGGGTTAAGGATAACTTTTAGAGTAATAAATAGCTCTAGCAGCCAATTGATTTCTATGTTTTGTTTTATTAGCATAGTATTTTTTTAAATCCTAATTCACAAAGATAAATAGTTGGATAAATGATATCAGTTTGTAAGCATCTCATCTTATAATTTAAGGAAATTTTTCAATTCAACTAATTTGGAAAGTTTGAAAGGAGTTACAGTAGAATACTTTTGTTTCAAAGCTGACTTACTAAGAATACTTAATATTTGCTTGAATTCTTTGACATAAGCATAAAAGTTCAGGCAAAAAGCCCTCAAAACTATTTATAGTCAGGTATTATCTGATAAGGGAGCCTTGGTGGCACAGTGGTTAAAGCGCTCAGCTGCTGAGAGGTCGGTAGTTTGAACATACCAGTTGCTCCTTGGGATAAAGATGTGGCAGTCTGCTTCTGTAAAGATTACAGCCCTGGGAACCCTGTGGGGTAGTTCTACTTTGTACTGTCGGGTCACTATGAGTCAGAATTGACTTGATGGCAATGGATTTTGTTTGGTTATCATCTGATGCACAGTATTATTACCTATAATGGCACAACTAGCAGGTACCCGATAACATGAACACGCACCAAGTATAATTAGACCTGAATTTTGCCTGGCACACTTGTGCGATAGTAGTATCTTTGCTTATACAGTTTTATATGAGTGGATATGTATAAGCCTAAAAATCAAGAAGGACCAGTGCAAACTTAAAACCTTATTAAACAGTGACATATTTACCTAAGATTCAGTTATATGCATAATAAAAGCTTTACTTGGAAGTCAGCACAGAAATAAAATATCTTGGTGATATGTTGAGGTTTTGGTGGATACCAGTCATAATTTGGTTTCTAACATGTTTAAATATATGCATGTTATTTTTATTGTGGTTCTAATAGTTAAAAATATATTTCAACAAATGAAATTTGAATCAACCATTTGCCTCTGAAGCACAGTTAAAAAAAAAACACTGCTCTATTCTTTGACTAACTTGTGATGTTTTTGTATAGACTGTAAGAGTACACTATGGAATGGGTCTGCTTTTGCAGCTCTACATAGAGGCAGACCTCCAGAACTACCTGTAAATTATGTGAAACCTCCAAATGTGGGTGAGTAGTATTCATGTGAGTTATAAACATGCTCTTGATTCATTTCTTCCTAAACTCACTAGAAAGTCAAAAATAGATACCAGAATTCATTCTGAAGTATAAATTTCTTATATTATTTAGGAGTTTCATGGTTGGTCCTGATTTTTAAAGTATTTTTACTTAAAGCAGATATAATCATGGTTTTGTAAAATGTGGCCTTTATTTCTTTCATTTTTCCTTTCTTTCTTTCTTAGCAGAAGCATTTCCTTTTTTATATAGTACAGGTGTTTTTGTAACCATATGGATGTCTATTTACATGTCTGTGTGCTGAGCTTCCCAGAGATTTTACAGGAAACTATGTAAAGATAGCTTTCAGAAGGAAACAGAAGAACATTCTGCTTATGTCTGTTGCTAAACTTATAATGAGATTTACACATTTTATATGTCTTTAAAACAAAAAGTTCCTTCCCAGTTCTAGTTTACTGAAACTCACGTGACACATTCATATTTTTGGGGGGACATCTCTGGCCAAACCATTATTAAGAAATACTAGTAGTGGTTCCCAAGGAGAACAAGTTATAAAACCGGTTTATATTAAAGTTAGTTCTCACAAAGTATGTACAAAACCAAGCTGCTAGATGAGTAACTGCCATTCTGCTTTCCTATCTTCTCACTCTAAAAAATTATATAATTTTATATAGGGCCTAGAAAGTATGCCTTTAATTTTGAAAGGGATAAACTTCAAATTGGTAAATAACCTTTTTTTTTTTTGCTTTTTATAAGAATACTCCTTTATACAATAAGCTTATAGAATTTGCTTACCCCCAGAGATTAAATAAATTGAGGCTAGAAATAATTTTAAAAGATATTTAGAGAGAATCATTGATTAAAAATACCCGAAGGTTATTAAGGGAAATCGGATACTTTGAAGTATATAGCTGACAATACTCTTCCATAGTCTGGATGTTACTAGGCAAAGTAGTAGATTGGGTCTAACTGGTTGTTTTTTCCTTATTTTTGAATTTTGAGAGTTCTTCATATATTCTGGATACAAATACTTTGTCAGATATGTGTTTTGCAAGTATTTTCTCCCAGTCTGAAGGTTTTCTTTTTATTTCCTTAACAGTGTCTTTGGAAGAACAGAAGTTTTTTTATTTTTTTATTATGTCCAATTTATAAATTTTGTCTTAAAGTTTTGTTTTCTGTGTCCTATGTAAGAACTCTTTGCCTAATTCAAGGTCACAAAGATTTTCTCCTATATTCTCGAAGTTTTATAGTTTCATGTTTTACATTTACATAGATTTTGATCCGTTTTGAGTTAATTTTTGTAAAAGGTGTAAGGTTTAGGTTTAGTTCATATTTTTGCAAATGGATGTTTAATTGTTCCAGTACCATTTGCTGAAAAGGCTAGCATTTCCCCACTGAATTACCTTGTCACATTTGCTGAAAATCTACTGCCCATATGTGTGGGTCTATTTCTGGATTCTCAGTTACATGAGTCCTCCAACTTTGCTCTCATTTTTTCAAAATTCTTTTGGCTTTTCTATGTGCTTAGCATTTCCATATAAATTCTAAAATCAGCTTCTCAATTTCTACCAATGATAACTTGCTGGTTTTTTTTTTTTGCTTGGGATTGCATTGAATCTGTAGATCAATTTGGGGAGACTTGACATCTTAAGAACATTGACCCTTCCAATCCAGAAACATAGTATATCTCTGCATTTATTTAGGTCTTTATTTTCTCACAGAAACGTTTTAAAATTTTTAGCCTACAGGTCTTGACCATCTATTATGAAAATTTTCCCTAAGGATTTCATTTTTTTAAATACTATTTTAGGTTTTTTTTTTAATCTCAATTTTTTTTGTATTTTGACCTTTCTAAATTCACTTACTAGATCTATTAGCTTTATTTTCTGAGATTCTTTGGGATTTTCTACATGATAACCATGTCATCTGCAAATAAAGACAGATTTACTTTTTTCCTTTCCAATCTTGTTAGCTTTGTATTTCTTTTTCTTGCATTGCGAAACTGTCTAGTACTTATAGTACAATGGTGAATAGAAGTGGTGATATGGACATTCTTGCCTTACTACTGATCTTACGGTGGAAAGCAGGCACTTTTTCACCATTAAATATGCCATAGATGCCTTTATCAGTTTGAAGATGTTTCCTACTATTCCTACTTTGCATAGAATTTTTATCATAAATGAATATGTCCCTATTACCTTTTAATTTGTCCAGTATGTTTGGAATTACACCGGTAATTTCTTGGGCTAATTTTTACTGATATTTTATGTAAAATAGTGCTATACAATAGAACTTTCTGTAAGGATGGAGATGTTCTATTCTGTGATTCCCAAAACAGTAGACACTAGCCACATGTGCCTATTGCAACTGAGGAACTAAATTTTTAACTTTATTTAATGTTAAGTAATTTGAAATTCAACAACCACATGTGGATAGTGGCTACTGTACTGGATAGCACAGATTTTTACATTGATAAGCTGCTCTCTGTATATGTGCATAATTTAGTAATATATTGACATTTTTATTATTGACTAATCACTCGTTTTACAAGTTTAACTTTGAATGCTGCCTATTTTTATATTTAGAAACTACCTGTAGCTTTTATTTTGACTTTAGTAACTCACTTTAAAGATCATATTGTGCACAGTTCTTTCCCGCCCTTTGTGTAGTTAATCAACAATGCTATTTAGTAATTTAATGAAATGGAGGTGAGAGAGCATAGAGATGTTATTTGGGAGTTAATTCCTAGATTCTGTTGTCCAGACTACTGTAACACTTTAAATATGTAGGTATTTAAGTTTACTAAGGGTGAATTTCTAAATTCTTCTAGGTCAAGAGCAACGATGCCTATGATATTAACATTATTATAGCTCTAAGCTCCAGTAATGCCATTTTATTAGCTGTATGCTTAACTAATCAAATTGGTGTTGCATGTACTAAAATTAGAGAAGAAAATTGAACTAAATTCAACATAATTACCTAATACCACTCAAATACCTAATACCCATTCCAAAGAAAGATGACCCAACAGAATGCGGAAATTATTGAACAGCATCACTTATGTCACACACAAGTAAAATGTTGCTAAAGATAGTTAAAAAACAGTTGCAGTAGTACATCGACAGATAACTGCCAGAAATCAAGCCAGATTCAGAAGAGGACGTGGAATGAGGGATATCACTGCTGATATCAGATGGATCCTGGCTGAAAGCAGAGAATACCAGAAAGATATTTATCTGTGTTTTATTGACTATGCAAAGGCATTCGACTGTGTGGATTATAACAAATTATGGATAACACTGCAAAGAATGGGAATTCCAGAACACTTATTTGTGCTCATGCAGAACCTGTACATGGACCAAGAGACAGTCGTTCGAACAGAACAAGCGAATATTACGTGCTTTAGAATCAGGAAAGGTGTGCATCAGGGTTGTATCCTTTCACCATACCTGTTCAATCTGTATGCCAAGCAGATAATCCAAGAAACTGGACTATGAAGAACAACACTGCATCAGGATTGGAGGAAGATTCATTAACAACCTGCGATACGCAGATGACACAACCTTGCTTGCTGAAAGTGAAGAGGACTTGAAGCACTGACTGATGAAGATCAAAGACTACAGCCTTCAGTATGGATTACACCTCAACATAAAACAAAAATCCTCACAACTGGACCAATAAGCAACATCATGATAAATGGAGAAAATACTGAATTTGTGAAGGATTTCAGTTTACTTGGGTCCACAATCAACGCCCATGGAAGTAACAGTCAAGAAATCAAAGGACATATTGCTTTGGGCACAAAATCTGCTACAAAAGGCCTCTTTAAAGAGTTAAAAAGCAAAGGTGTCACAATGAGGACTAAGGTGTGCCTTCCCGAAGCCATGGTGTTTTCACTAGCCTCATATGCATGTTAAAGCTGCACGATGAATAAAGAAGACTGAAGAAGAATTGATGGATTTGAATTATGCTGTTGGCAAAGAATATTGAATATACCATGGACTGCCAACAATCTGTCTTGGAAGAAGTACAGCCAGAGAATGCTTCTTGGAAGGGAGGATGGCAAGACTTCATCTCATGTACTTTGGGTATGTTATCAGGAGGGACCAGTCCCTGGAGAAGGACATCATGCTTGGTGTCATGGATTGCATTGTATCTCCAAAAAATATGTGTATCCATTTGGCTAGGTCATGATTCCCAGTATTGTATGATTGTCTACCATTTTGTCATCTGATGTGATTTCCTTATGTGTTGTAAATCCTATCACTATGAGGTTAATGAGATGGATTAGCAGCAGTTATATTGATGAGATCTACAAGATTAGATAGTGTCTTAAACCAGTCTCTTTTGAGATATAAAAGAGAGAAGCGAGCAGAGAGACATGGGGACCTCATACCACGTAGAAAGCAGTGCCGGGAGCAGAGCTCGTCCTTTGGACCCAGGCTCCCTGCGCCTGAGAGGCTCCTCAACCAGGGGAAGATTGATGACTAGGACCTTCCTCCAGAGCCAGCAGAGAGAGAAAGCCTTCCCCTGGAGGTGGTGCCCTGAGTTTGGACTTCTAGCCTACTGGACTGTGAGAGAATAAATTTCTCTTTGTTAAAGCCATCCGCTTGTTGTATTTCTCTTACAGTAGCACTAGATGACTAAGACACTTGGTAAAGTAGAGGGTCAGTGAAAAAGAGGAAGACCCTCAGCAAGGTGGGCTCAAACATAGCAATGATTGTGAGGATGGTACAGGACTGGGTAGTGTTTAGTTCCATTGTACATAGAGTCGCTATGAGTTTGAACCAACTCGATGGTACCTAACAATACTATTACTCAACAAAAGCTTGGGGCATATGTCATTAATATTTGTAGTATTGTTTGAGATCTTGTATTGTCATCACTATGGATTGCTATTTCATGATCTTTTTAAAAATTAGTATTTGTTTTCAAAACTTTGTGATGATTACACTAGAATTTGAATTGAAAAACAAGTCTTCTCCTTAGCTACTTTGTCAATTCAGGAGTAATTTTAAAAGTGTTTTTCATGTCTATTTGAAATATATTTTTTCAAGACTAGTGTGGTATTATCCATCATGGTAAATGTTCCATAAGTGTTCCTAATGATAATATTCTGAACAATTTTCACGAAACTTTCCTTAGAAATGTCAGCAGGATGGCCTGTTCATTCTAGTTTGAGACTGACATACCCCAGGAACAAATGTACATGCTTACTCTTCTGAATTGAGTCAAGGGCCTGATGCAATAAAGACTGTTTTTAAACCTTTTTTTTCTTTTTATCTTCAATACAAGTGGCATATAGCAAAGTCCTGTAATTTACATAGTAAGCCTGTTATTTATACTGTATACCACTGAGGAGGCTTACATTTACTTTAAAACCAAATTAATATTTACATATTATGATCAACTTTAATTTAGCATTGATTGGCTGACTTATTAGCTATTGGTTACGTGCCACAGTTAATGCCAGAATGCATTTGGAGGTAGGAAACCACTGACTCTTGTTAATAAGTAAATGTAAATTGAAAGATCAGTTGCCCTCAAGTGGATTCCAACTCCTGGCGACACCCCACGTATTGCATATTAGAACTGCGCTCCATAGGGTTTTCAAGGCTGTGACCTTTTGGAAGCAAATTTCCAGGCCTGTGTTCCAAGGCACCTCTGGATGGGTTCAAACTGCCAACCTTTCAGTTAGTAGTCAAATGCTTAACTGTTTACAACCCCCAAACCGAAAAACTTGTTGCAGTCAAGTCGATTCCTACTCACAGCAACCCTATAGGACAGAGTAGAACTGCCCCGTTGGGTTTCCATGGCTGTAAATCCTTATGGAAGCAGACTGTCTCATCTTTCTCCCAAAGAGCGGCTGGTGGGTTCAAACCACTGACCTTTCGGTTAGCAGCTGAGTGCTGAACCACTGTGCCACCAGGGCAGTGTTTTTACTAGAATAATTTTTTAGGCTATTTTTGCCCTCTCTGCTTACAGGAATTAATATGCTTACTGCACTTTAACCAATCAGAAGGTTGCACATATGTTATTCAATTTTCTGATTAAAATTTTAAAAAACTAATGATGTTGACTGTGACTTTTTTATAGAGGAGAAAATATTAATCTGAGATTCTTTTAGTTAGCCCTGCTTGCATATAGCTTGTTTTCTGAAAAATTCTTTGTATTTAAAGATGAGAATATCGATGATGATGAGTGTGGTGCAAGAAATTGGATCTGTGAACAGTAGTCCTTGCTAAACTGAAAGAAAGTAGTCTACTTTAAATAGTTTTTAACTGGCTGAGGTGACTGGATTTCTGCCAGGAATATTTTGTTAATTGTTCCTCTCTAATTTTATGTAGTTCCTATCTTTTGTGCATAGAGCACATTTCTACCAGGCATTACTTTTGATTACCTGCCTCCATCAACTTATCACCTTCCTTCTTTTTGTACGTACATAATTGTGCATGAAACAAATGAAACAAGTTAACTTCTAAGGCCATTACGTTTATGTATCCGGAGAAGAGCAAGGGATGCCTGTACACCTGCAAGTAATTAGAACTGTAATATAAACTCAGAATTTTTTGTATATGCCACATTGTGTGTACTCACTAAACATTCAGTGAATGGAAGTGCTATAATTGCTGCCACATGGAAACTGAAGCACCCCTTTTAAAGGAATTTATATGGTTTTATAAAGTTCATATGAGTTTGTAGCCCCTTGTATCCACTTCTGGAGTCAATATTTTACTAATATTAGGATGAATAATTCTAATATTTTTATTTAAAAGAAGATAGATTTTATTATGTGGGAGCTTATTTTCATCATATAAAATATGATGAAAAAAGAATTTTTCTTGTTTAGTCCTACCGTGAACATTTTTTTTCTTTCCTCATTATTCTTTTAGCTTTCTCTTTCAGTATATACCAAAGTATTCTTAGAGAATCTTTTGGTATTTGTGCTATACATTTAACTCCATACCTTATAGAAATGTACCTTTATTGTTCACAAAGGGAAGCTGTAATACAGTGCCAGATTTCTTTAGTTGGAGGGAAAGGTGGCAGTCTAAAACTTCTTGTGTGCAACAACCAGATCAGGGTAGTAGGTTTAGAAGAGGATAGAAAAATGAAGGTTTGGGTTATCTATTCCCCAATTATATTAAGTGAACCTTGTAGAAAGTCTGAATGGAATTGGAAATAATGTTTCTTTGCCATATCTCACTTAGTATTGTCCTAGCAATGATATATTCAATGACCATGAATAGCAATAGCCTGTAGAACTTACTAGTGTTATTTAAGTCATACTGTAGACTGGTGTTGTGGGATGAAGTTGGCATCAGCCTTGAAGACTATAAAGCTTACTGTGTGTGATTAAATTTTTAGAGATATAAGTTGAGCCATAGTAACATCTAATCCATAAAAGAAATAATTCTGTTGTTTGCTGCGTTTACTGGAGTTTTTCAGGTTTTATTCAAATTTATTTTTGCACCTTTCCTGGCTCCTTTCAAGGTTTTAGTCTATATTAATTTGGTTATTAGAACATTTTGGGGGAAGCGCCCAACCAAGCTTCCACAGAAAACCCTACTAGGCATTTTAAAACTAGAATTGACACTGAATTACATAAGTCACTTTCCAGTGTTTTTGCCAGAGTAATTTCTTAGACTATTATTGTGCTCTTTGCTTACAAGAATTAATATGCTTACTGCATTTTAATGAATCAGAAGGTTACACATATGCCACTCTATTTTCTGATTAAATTTAAAAAAAAACCAATAATATCGACTGTGACTTTTTTTATAGAGGAGAAAATATTAATCCAAGATTATTTTAGCCCTGCTTACATACAGCTTGTTTTCTGAAAAATTCTTTGTATTTAAAGATGAGAATATTGATGGTAATGGGTGTGGTACAAGAAGTCTGATCTGTGAACAATAGTCCTTGCTGTCCTGTGTGTCTGTAAAGCCTTAGGATTGTTATTTGGTCAGCAGTTGTTTACTGAGCTTGGTACTGTTTTTGATTCATTCTTAAGCTTTTGCTGAAAGTACCCCTCTCCCTGCTTCATCCAGCACCCTTTCCCCCACATTACGGAGGTTTACATTTGGGGTGGGTGTGAAGCTATTTGTCAGAAGTTCAAAAGGCTGCTTTATTGTTTTGAAGTTACTTTAGTGGATTTTTAAAATATTTCTTCTTAATCCCATAGGCATCATATTAGAACATTATTTTGGTACCTCTTTGTCTTTCATTCCCCTTATAGGGCTGGCCTACCAAAGTTGGGTTGAGATAATTGTTTAAAATAGCTAGACCTGCTATTTTTTAAAGCCTTATTGGTAAAGTAGCATTTGTAAACTTTCTCGATTGTTTCTGTCATCCTATCTAAAACAGTATTTAAAAGGAACTTTATCAAAGTTTAAAACATGCTCTTATTTTTTTCTGTATAACAAATGAAATGTGGCTTCTGTTGGCTATGAAGTTCACTTGATCTATGACTAAAACAATTTAAGTTCTTAACCAGTGAAAATTTGTCTGTCTTCCAATATCATTATAGAAGAATTGGAAACATTCTGTTACATACACACGTACATACATATATACATACAGTATTATATATGTGTGCTTGTGTGTGTGTGTATATATATATAATTTGTATTAAAGTTTACATTTCATGACCACTGTGTATTGTACCATTATTATTAGATATGGTTTGTAGGTAACAGATAAAATTGACTCTTTTGTATTAAAAATCAGATAATATCACCATTTTATACACTAAGTTTTATCTGGAGCATGGTACCAAGCTGATGATAAAGTCCTTCTCTCGGCAGATATTGTATTTACCTGGATTTGGTTAAGTACGGTATCTTCTTATCATCATTGATCAGAATATTTCTTGTAATATAAACAATATAATTCAGTGAGCTATTCTTCTTTCTTGACAGTGAAAGTCTATCATGGTTAGGGATTTTCTGGTTTAGGCTCAGTGTTGTCTGTCAGACTTTTGTCAGTACTAAACTGCTGTATTTATAGAGTAATTCAAAATAATTTACACTGTGAAAGCGTAATCAGCCAAAGACCACCGGGAACAAGCCTCTTGTCTGAATAAATCAGATTTATTGACTTGCAGTGAGGGAGTGTACTCCAGAGGAACCATGGAAGGCCTCTTGGAAAAGTGGGCAGAGGGAAGTGTCTATTGTAAGGTTTGGCTTACCACTGAAGAATTCTGAGGAGGGAAGCCAAGGTCAGTTCAGGATTGGTGGCTATTTCTGAGGCAGATTGGGAGAAGTGGGAAATAAGTATGAATTTGGTACTGTCATGAGGCAAGGGCAGGTTAGGAATTGAGTATGTATAGTAATAAATGAAATTAGCAAAGCGGGTCTGGGGGTGTCATTGGTAAGAAAGCTGTAATCAAAGAGGGGTCGTTAGGACATTTTTCAACTGCTACATGACTTTGGAAGAAACAATGTTTCCTGTTAACTTTGCAGCTGGCTTTATCCTTGTCTGTCCTCCCAGCTTGATTAATGGCAAGGTTGCTTTTTTTCTTTTTCAGTTTGAGCTGATATACACTCTTTCAGTCCTGGATAGGTTTTGACTCTTTCAACATGTAGTCTTGTATTCTTTTAAAAACCCGTGGTCAACATATAACAGTTTATTATTGATTGTATTTAAGGGCTTTTCTTGATGTTCATAGTCGGTTGTATTAAAAATACTTTATTTTAGCCTAGAAACATTTTCTGACACCACTTCAAAGTTCTATGCCTAAAATAGTTTTAATACAAACATGTTTCTCCACTGTAAATAGAGAATGAGTAGAGTAGACTAGTGGTCTAACAAGGACATTGGTCGTACAGTGGTAGAAGTTTTGCCTTCCATGTAGGAGACCAGTACCACTCCTGTCAATGCATGGGCAGCCACTGCTTGTCTGTCGTTAGAGGCTCACATGTTGCTATGATGTTGAACACGTTTCACTGGAGCTTCCAGACTAAGACAGCCTTTGGTGCAGGACTGGGCAGTGTTTTGTTCCATTGTGCATGAGGTCTCCATGAGTCAGGGGCCAACTCCATATGAGCTAACAACAAGAAGTGATCTAACAACTCTGATGTAGCTGTCTTGGAATACTCTTTGGATCTTAGTGAACTTTCTACCGAAGCCCAAATTAGTAGCTGCGAGAGTCTCTACCTCCACCCATCTGTCAATTTGTCATACTGTGGGGGCTTGCGTGTTGCTGTGATGCTGGAAGCTATGCCACCGGTATGCAAATACCAGCAGGGTCACCCATGGCAGACAGGTTTCAGCTGAGCTTACAGACTAAGACAGACTAGGAAGAAGGGCCCGGCAGTCTATTTCTGAAAATAATTAGCCAGTGAAAACCTTACGAAGAGTTGACGCCTTTGAATTGGGGTGTTGGTGAAGAATAGTGAATATACCATGGAGTGCCAAAAGAACCAACAAATCTGTCTTGGAAAAGCGCAGTCAGAATGATCCGTACAAGCAAGGATGGTGAGACTGCATCTCACATACATTGGACATGTTATCAGGAAGGATCAGTCCCTGGAGAAGGACATCATGCTTGGTAAAGTAGAGGACCAGTGAAAAAGAGGATGATCCTCAACAAGATGGATTGACACAGTGGCTGCAACAATGGGCTCAAGCATAACAATGATTGTGAGGATGGCGCAGGACTGGGCAGTGTTTTGTTCTGTTGTGCATGGGGTCGCTATGAGTCGGAACTGACTCGACAGCACCTAACAACAACAACAATTTCTACTGCTTGTGTTGAGTACCTTTTGGGGATTGAGGTAAAACTGAGGGATATACAGTAGAGTTTTTGCTGTTAAAGTTATTTCCTATGTCAGGTTCATAGCAGATTGTATTTTCTGCAAGGTCATTAAATAAACACAGTTGAAAGTGGGGGGAATACTGAACTAGAATCAGGAAACCTAGATTCAACCTAGCCTCTACCATCTATTGGCTCTGTGTTGTTAGGCAAGACACAGTTTCTTTGAACTTTAATTTCCTCATTTTCAAAGTGAAGAAAATGGTTACCTTCAAATCTCATAGGATTACTGTGAACTCAAATGAGATGTCTGTGGAATTACTTTATAAGCTTTAAAATGTTATACAAATGTGATTTGTAATTATGATATTGGATTATAAGGCTAATAATTATGTTTGTAATGATAATAATGACTCACAGATTGAAAATACAGTGTTTGAGCTATCTTCATGAAAAGACTATCTAGCCTACACGCAACTGTAGTGGGGCTTTACTTTAATATCCAAACTTTAAGTCTCAGACCTAAGTCTTTTGACTCCAAATCCAGTGTTCTTTCCACTAAATTACTTCAGCACGGTAAATAATATACATTTCCTAGTTGCCATAATAGAATCTCTTATCAACCTTTTCAGGTATTCTGAGATTCTTATAATACACATATTTGCCATTTCTTTCCCAAGTAGTTTCCAGCCTCTAATTTAGAATCATAGTTTCACTTTGTTGTATGTATTTTAAATAAAACGTGATAGAATATGGTGCGAATTGGTAAAAGCTATCATTTTATTCCATATACTTTGAGCCCCAACTGTGTTAGGTGCAGTTATTTGAAAAACGTGTAGTGGTTTTACTAAAAGAGAAGAGCCTGTTTGTTGAAGTGTGATGTGATAAGAGCCTAGAGTTTGTGGTGGGAGATGAGACTGGAAAGGTAGATTGGGGCCCAATTATTCTGAACCCTCCACACCAGTCATTAGCAAATTTTGTGTAAAGGGCCTGATAGTAAATGTTTTTGTCTTTGTGGGCCATATGGTCTCTGGTGCAACTATTCAACACTTGTAGCCTAAAAGCAACTACAACTATAGGCAATGTGTAAATGAATTAGCATGGCTACTTTTCAGTAAAACTTTATTTACAAGAACAGGCAGTGGGCTGAATTTGGTCCATGTGTCTTAGTTTGACAGCCCCATGCTGTACACTATACTAAAGAGTTTAGATTTTATCCTGTAGGTACTCGGAACCATTGGATGTTTTTGAATAGGACAATTACAGTGAAAACCTGTTAGAGCCGGAACTCAATGAGACTGACTTGTTTTTCCAGGTATTGCAAGTTTTCTGCCTTTGACAGGATGCCATCTTACCACTTTTCTATCACTTATTTTAGTGAAAAACATTTGAGTTTTCCTTCTCTGAGAGGTTTCGCCTTACACAGGTTACAGGTTTCACAGGTTTTTTTTTTTTCAAAAGGTAATTTGTGTCAGAGTGTGGGATAAATTGGAGAGAAGAGAGGCGGGGGAGACAGGCAGGGAACTCAGGGGAGACTATTATATAGATGTGGATAGGAAATGATGAGTAGAGACGTGGTAGCAATAAAAATGGAGATAATTGAATTGATTCAAGTGAGATTTTAGAGGTAAGATTAATGGGATTTGGTTGGATATGGGGCATAAAAGAGGAAGAGGAAAACATAAGGTGGAGTTAGTGATAAAGTTGAGGAGATAGGGAATATAGAAAGTTTGTAATGGAAGGATAATGAACTTGATTTGGCAAGTCTCCATCTGTGGTACATCTAGTAGAAGAGAAAGGTAAAAGAGATAAAGATTTGAAAGTAATTAGTATGTGGGTAGATAAGATCACTCTTGAGAGCATGAAGAGGGAGAAGAGAGCTCAGGATAGAATTTGAAGGAAGCTTCAGCATTTCAACACGAGTGGATCAGGATAAAAGAAACTATAAGAAACTGAGAAGGCAAGAGTCAGGAATGATATCTTGTAAGTCATAAGAAGAGAATTGCAGGATTTGATCAACATTCCCTATAAAACTTACTGACTCCATGGAATTTATAATTCTCAATGGTTTTGGAAGGTTAAGTGATAATCAAAATTATTTATCTTTTTAGAAATACTTTTTTATTCAATTAGCAAATGCATAGTGAATGCCAAATATACGCAAAACATTTTCCAAAGTGTTCAGGGCAGTCTTTGTTGTCAAGGAATTCATCCTTTGATTGGGAATGTTGAGACAGATGCCCAAATATAATTATCATACAGAACATAGATAGTGATTTAAGGGAAATGCAAAGTGAAATAGGCATTCAGGAGGGAGGAAAGAAATTGATTAGAGAAACAAGGAAAGGCTTTAAGGAATATGACCTTTGAGATGAACTTTGAAGTGTTCATTGTAACTTGAGGGGTAGAACGTTCCAGGTGACGGAATATATGTATAGGACATAGAGGGAGGCATGTCTGATTTCAAGTGGAGAATTTATGCCCTGGAGGAATAGGAATTATGATTGGATATTTTGGGAAGAGTGGAACTATGATAAACAAATACTTGAGTGCCATTTGCCTCCAAGGGACTGAGCTACATCAGTGCGTGATACATCATCCCTATGTTTAAAGTGGTTACTATCTTAGAGAGATCAGAGATATGCACAAGTAACTAATACAAGGTAGACCATGAAATGAAGCAGGGTCCAGAAGTGAAGTAGGAGAGTTTACTTCTGGCTGAAGGTTTCATGAAAAAGGAGATTGTTTTAGGCTGTGCCTCGAAGGATAAGGAGGATGTTGATCAGCTGAAATGGCAGAGGTGGGCATAAGCAAAGGTGCCAGGGTGGTGAACTGGGAGAAGTTTGGTTTAAGTGTAAGACTCAGGTCATTTCAGATGTCTTCAGTTTTACTTGTACTCGTCTGTGTGTGTATGTATGTGATTTTTGTGTCCACTAAGTTCCATACAAATTTATCACTCTGTATTCACTGCCACAGTCAAAATAAAGAACAGTTCCATCATCACAGGGACCCCTCATTTTGCCCTTTTGTAACCATATCTACCTCCTTCCTGCTTGGCCCCACCCCTCGAGTTCTGTCAACTACTAATCTGTCGTGCATTTCTATACTTTTTTATTTCAAAATTATTCTATAAATGGAAGCAGACAGTGTATAACTTTTCAGTCAGCATAATTCCCTGGAGATTCATCCAAGTTGTTTCATATATCAATCGCCATTCCTTTTTATTTCTGAGTGGTATGCCATGGTATGAGCATACCATTTACCAGTAGAAGGACATCTGAGCTAATTCTAGTTTTTTTTTTAAATTGTGATACAAATATACATAACAAAACATTTGCCCACTCAGTTATTACATGTATTATTCGGTTACATTGATTTCATTTTTCATGTTGTGCAACCATTATTACTATCCTTTTCTGAATTATGCAACCACCATTAACATGAACTCAGTGCTCCATAAGCAGTAACTATCCCTTCCCTCCCTCTCTCTCATCCCTGGTAACCACTAATAAGCTTTGGTTTCTATATATTTGCCTGTTTTATGTAAGTGAGATCATACAGTAGTTGTCCTTTTGCAATTGACTTATTTCGTTCAGCATAATGTTTTCAAGGTTCATCCATGTTGTGGCGTGTATCAGGATTTCATTTCTGTTTATGGCTAAGTAATATTCCATTGTATGCAGATACCACACTTTATCCATTTATCTGTTTATGGACATTTAGGTTATTTCTACCCTTTGGCTGTTGCAAATATTGCTGCAGTGAACATTGTGTATAGATTTCTGTTTGCATTCTGCTATCAAATCTTTTGGATATATACGTAAGATTGGGATTGCTGAATCATATAGTAGTTCGTTGTTTTCCCCAGTGACTGTACCGTTTTGTCCATCAGCAATGGACAAGGGTTCCAATTTCTCCACATCCTTGCCAACATCTGTTGTTTTCCTTTTTTTATTTTTTGATCATAACTATTCTAGTGGGATGGGGTGGTATCTCATTGTGGTTTTGATTTACATCTCCTAATGGCTAATTGGAACCCTAGTGGCACAGTAGTTAAGTGTTCGGCTGCTAACCAAAAGGTCGGCAGCTCGAGTCCACCAGCCACTCCTTGGAAACCCTGTGGGACAGTTCTACTCTGTCCTATGTCGATATGAGTTGGAATCGACTCGATGGCAACAGGTTTGGGTTTCTTTTTGGTTTAATGGCTGATAAGGAGTCCTGGTGGTGCAGTGGTTAAATGCTCAGCTGCTAAACAAAAGTTTGGCGGTTCAAACCCACCAGCCGCTCTGTGAGAGAAAGGTCTGGCAGTCTGCTTTTGTAAAGATTTACAGCCTTGGAAACCCTGTGGGGCAGTTCTGGTCTGTCCTGTTGTCTTGCAGTGAGTTGGAATTGCAGCAATGGGTTAAAGGCTAACAATGACCTTGAGCATCTTTCATGTGCTTGTTGGGCATTTGTATATCCTTTTTGGTGAAATGTCTGTTCAGGGCTGATTCTAGTTTTGACTATTACAAATAAAGTGTCTATGAACATTCACCTACAGATTTTTTTTTGTGAACGTAAGTTCTTATTTCTTTAGGTTAAATGCCTGAAAGTGCAACTGTGGATCATATGGTAATTGCATGTTTAGTTTTTTAAGAAACCCCCAAACTGTTTTCCAAAGTGGCTGTAGCAATTTACATTCCTACCAGCAATGTGTGAGTGATCCAGTTTCTCCACATCCTCACCAGTCTTGTCTCTATTTTTTATTTTAGCTATTGTCATAGGTGTTTGGTGTGATATTACTTTGTGGTTTTAGTTTGCGTTTCCCTGATAGCTATTAGTGTTGAACATCTTTTCATGTATGTATTTGTCATCTATATATACTCTTTGGACATGTCTATTCATGTCTTTTATCCACTTTCTAATTGGATTTTTGCTGTTTATTATTGAGTTTTAAGAGTTTTTTATATCTTCCAGATACTAGTCTTTTGTCAAATATATGGTTTGCAAATATTTTCTCCCAGTCTGTAGCTTGTTTTTTTTATCCACTTTACATAGGCTTTCAAAGCAAAAGTTTTTAGTTTTGATGAGGTCCATTTTATCAATTCTTCCTTTTATGGATTGTGTTTTTTTTTTTTTTTTTTTGGTCCAATCTAAGAACTTTTTGCCTAGCCCCAGATCTTAATGATTTTCTCCTATTTTTTTTCCTAAAAATTTGATAGTTTTATGTTTTACATTTAATTTCAGAAACATTTTGAGTTAATTTTTGTATAGTGTTAAATTTAGGTCAGTGTTCATTATTATTTTTTGTTTTGGGTCTATGGATGTCCAATTGCTCTAGCACCATTTGTTGAAAAGGCTGTCCTTCCTCCATTGTATTTGATTTGTAACTTTGACAAAAATAATTCAAGAATATTTGTGTGAATCTATTTCTTAGTCCTATATTCTATTGCATTGATCTTTATAGATAATAGCCTCGCCAATAACACACACTCTTGATTACTGTAGTTTTATAGTAAGCCTTAACGTTGGGGAGAGCAATTTCTCCCACTTTATTATTTTATTTCAAAGTTGTTTTGGATTTTCTAGGGCATATGCCTTTCCATATAAATGTTAAAGTAAGCTTTTCTATGTCTACAAAAACCTTGCTGTGATTTTGAGAGGAATTACAGTAACCCTATAAATCAATTTTGGGAGAATCTTCATGTTTACTATCTATGTCAGGTCTTCCAATCCATGAACACGACGTGTCTCTCCAGTTTTTGAGGTCTTTGATTTCTTTCTTCAACATTTTATGATTTTCATTTTACAGATCTTGTACATGTTTCATTTTCTTTGGAGTGATTGTAAATGGTACTGTGTTTTTAAGTTTGGTTTGTGGAGGTTCATTGTTAGTGTATAGAAATGCAAATGATTTTTGTATGTTGATCATGTTTCCTGTGACCTTACTGAATTCATCTATTAGTTCTAGGAGTTTTCAAACCTCTTTTGAAAGCATGTTCCATCCTGCTTTTTAAACCACATTACAGTTTTTGGATTGGATGATTGGCAGATTTAATTGTGCTCTAGTTTGGTGTGGTCTAGCATTTAAGGTGTGGAATAAAATCTGTTTTAGTCATTGGGGCATAGTGTAGCTATTGGGTCAAATGGTAATTTTTCATTTTTCTCTCATTTTCAGAGAAGATACTATAAGAATATTGGTTAAGAGATTAGCCTTTGAAGCCAGATTAACTGTTCGAATCCTGGCTCTGCCACTTAATAGCTTTAGGATCTTGGGCAAGTTACTTAACCCCTCTGTGCCTCAATCTCCACATCTTTGAAAAGGGGGTGATAAGCTGCTGACCAAAAGGTCAGCAGTTCAACTCCACCAGTCGCTCGTTGGAAACCCTATAGGACAGTTCTATTCTGTCTTATTGGGTTGCTATGAGTCGGAATCAACTCAAGGACAATGGGTTTTAGTTTTTTTTTTTGGTTTATAGGGTTAAAACAAACAAAAATCCACTGCCCTCAAGTCTATTCTGGCTCATAACCACCCTATAGGACAGAGTATAACTGCCCCTAGGGTTTCCAAGTCTATAAAGCTTAGAAGCTGACTGCCACATCTTTCTCCAGCAGAGTGGCTGGTGGGTTCGAACTGCCGACCTTTTGGTTAGCAGCTGAGCTCTTAACCACTGTGCCACCAGGGCTCCTTTCATAGGGTTAAATAAATTAAACATATAAAAGTGTTCAGAACAGTGCCTGGCACATAAAAAGCATTAAATAAAATGTTAACTCTGATTATATAGAAGGGGATTTTTTTCTGTAGACTCTGGTCTGTGAAGTATGGATAAGATTTTTGTATGTATTTTATCATTTTCTTTAGAGTAGGGATCACTATCCATTAGGGTTACCAGTTTAATACCAAACCTTCCCCACCTCTTCCTCTCTTTTCCTCCTTCTACCCCACCCCATGGTGGAATGTTAGAGCACTGAGACCACAGAGGAAAGGAAAGGGAAGAGGAATAGGAACAGGAATTAAGCTTTACTGAATGAATACCTACTGTGCTAGGTATTCTACAAAATTCATCTCACTTAATTCTCAAGATAAGTGGTATTATCCCTATTTCATAGATTTTGTAGATAAGGGAACTTTCTCCTCTATCTTTTTTCTATACTATATTGCCATTTTAGTATATCGTTCTACCAAAGTAGGGGAATTGGTAAAGCTAGAGGCAACTCTGCTAGCACTCTTCTCCTTCCTATTGGGCTACTTCCTGGAGGATTAATATGCATTACCTCCTATGGCCCCTTATGTTCCCCCCCAACACACCCACAAACACATGTCTGCATGGTTTACCCGTTGATTGGTATTGAATAGAGTTTTGGCACCCAGAAAAACAAGAGTTCACTGCTTTAGACTCATCAATATCTTTTATTTGGTTGGAGGTAAACATTGCTGGTATATCTAGGCATAAAGCATTGAGAGGCAGCTAGTGGTATAAGATAAAAGAGCTTTGGACCCAAGTTCAAGCCCCTTCTGTGTCACTTATCACTTGTATGAATTTGGAATACTTGCTTCAACAATCTGGATCTTAGTTTTGTTACATGTAAAATTAGGGATTGGAATAACAATCTTTAAAGTCCCTCCAAGCTTTAGCAGAATTCTATTATAGATAACTAGTTTAAAGTAAGAAAGGCAAAACATGGTGACTTGTAGGCTACTTATTTCCTTGTTAGTTTCCATTGAATGAAACATTGCCTGGTCCTGCACCATCCTCACAGTTGTTGATACTTTTGGATCATTGTGACAGCTGTTACGTCAGTGTATCTCACTGAGGATTTCCCTCTTTTTTGGTACCCTTAAGGGTACCTTATTTGAGGGTCTAGAACTGGGCTCTTAAGTCAATATATAAATAGTACTTCTTGTGACACACTGGACAGATGCTCTAAAGTAGACTTACTTTTTCTAACAGTAGGATTTTAACAGGTTTGGTAGTATTTTTTTCTATAAAATGATTGGATGGATTGCTAATGGAGGGGACAACAAAGAAAGGAATAAAGTAAAGAAAGAATTACATTCCTATAGCAGATTCAGGATGCCACAAAATTAGGAGGCCAAAGCTGTTATTGAAGAGTACCTGAAGACAGTCTCAGTCTGGTTTGAACTGTATTGAGTTGAGTTATAGTATCCCATGTTGTAATTTTGAAACACATAGAACTTGATCGTATGAAATGCTGCACTATTATCCATACACTTTAACTTATGAAATTTTTCTGTGCCTTTTTACAAAGACTATTCAGTATACTTATTTTCTAAAGTTAGTTCAATAGTATTTAAAAATGTTAATAGAAAAAAAAGACCAATTTCAGGAGAATCTTTATGTGAATTATATTACTTTTTAATTGTTTGTTAACTCGATATAAGTGGAGGCTTCTTATCAGAAAACTGTGACCTTATACTCTCTCTCTTTTACTGTTTATTAAACCCAAAAACCAAACCCACTGCCATCGAGTTGATTCCGACTCAAAGCGACCCTATAGGATAGAGTAGAACTGCCTAACAGGGTTTCCAAGGAGTGCCTGGTTGATTCGAACTGCCGAACTGCCAAAATTTTGGTTAGCAGCCGTAGCTCTTAACTACTACGCCACCAGTTTCCTTAGTGTTCATTAGCACCTATAACTGATGTTGAGAAAGGGATAGGAATTAAGTGGAAATAAGTTGATTTTTCTGTTTGTCAGGGACATAGGTAACAGTAACTAGTTTTTTAAGAAAATGATATGATGAAGGATAGCAAATGTAACATGGAAAGAATGGAAGAAGTGACTAGTAATTCACAGGAGAAAACATTAAGGATTGGGCAAAATATTTATAAATATTAGGTATAATGCAACAAAGTGATCAAATGAATTAGAAAGTGTAACATAAAGAGATGTAGAAACTTGGAATGGGGTTAATGGTTAAAATGTGATAAAGGTGCCTATCCAAAACCAAACCAATTGCCTTCGAGTCGATTCTGACTCATAGCCACCCTATAGGACAGAGTAGAACTGCCCCATAGAGTTTCCAAACTGTAGTTTTTACAGAAGCAGACTACCACATCTTTCTCCTGTGGAGCAGCTGGTGGGTTTGAACCGCCAAACTTTTGGTTAACAGCTGAGCTGTTAACCAGTGCACCACCAGGGCTCCCTAAAGGTGGCTATAATTGGTCCTAAACAAACGGATCTAATAGGAAGGTGCAAGTTAAGTGTATTTAGAAATACACAGACCATAATGTGGCTATACCATGGAAAATGGTGGGTAGGAATAAATGTAGTGAGAAATCTGTATGGGATTATACTACAGATTAGCCAAATGGACAGTCTGGATGATGCTTTCTTTCCTAACAGGGAGACAGAGAACCAGAATACCCAGATCAAACTAATGTTTTACTCCCTCCTTCTCTCCCCAACAGACACATGTACTCTTTTATTTTTTTTAATAATAATTTATTCTATTTTCGGTGAAGGTTAACACAGCACTTAAGATTCCCATTCAATAATTTCTAAACAGATTTTCAGTGACGTTGATAACATTTTTCACAATTTATGAACATTCTCAATATTTCCATTCTGGTTGTTCCAGACATGTGCACTGTTGTTACAACTATTATGTTAATCCATATAAACTTGCTTGTTTTTGCAGCTATTATGTTGAACCATATAAAATTTCATAGGGTTTGACCCAATCGTCATATCTTAAACGGCCTTTAAAGTTCTGTTAACATATAGGGAGGGAACCTATAGATTTATTACATAGGAATAGATGGTATAATATTCATAGATAAAATATAAAAGCGAGAGATATTTGTATATTGTTTTAGTCTTCTCTATCAAAGAGATAGAAACTGGAAAGAGTAGAGCGAAGCATGGTTGATGAAAACAAAACCCAAAATAAATGAGTACCTAGCTGCTTTAAGAGGCCCAAATGAAATAAATCCTGGAGAACTGAAATCAATTTCACTGTGAAATCAGAGTGGACGGGGAAATGCAAATGAGTCAGTGGGCAAGGGAACAAAGGGCAGCCTTCAGAAACTATAGATTGGTGAATTTACCTTTGTTGTTGTTCAGTGCCATCAAGTCGGTTCCGACTCATAGCAACCACATGTAACAAAGCAGAACTGCCCCACAGGGAATTCTTGGCTATAATCTTTACTGAAGCAGATCACTAGGCCTTTCTCCAGCAGAGCCACTGGGTGGGTTCAAACCACCAACTTTTTAGTTAGCAGCCAAGCACTTAACCATTGTGCCACCAGGGTTCCTTTGAATTTACCTTTAACCCCAGATCAAAATTTAGGCAGGTTTATTTAAGAGGTGGTTTGTGTACTCTTGGAGAAGAAATAGGTGATCACTAGGAGCTTATGCTTAGTAAGAGTCATGTCAAGCTATATTTCTTCTTTGTAATCTGATACAATAAGGCTGCTATTTAAAAAAACCTAATGCAATCTTTGCATCTTGAGCTGTATTCATAGAAGTGTAGTTTCCTGATCAAGGGAAATAATCCACTATTCTCTGTGCTGATCAGACCATTGGAATATTTTGCTTAGTTGTTATTTTAAGAGACTCAGTCATTGACAGACTAGAGACTTGTCAGAAGAAAGCAACCCTAGTAATGGTGATGGGGTATTTTTCTTTAGAGGATGGTAGGAAAGAGATGTGTCAGGAAATTATGCTTATGAGTGATATAGTAGGGACCTCACATATTGAGAGAAGATTTAAAGAGTAAATGATAAACCAGTTGCTGCCAAGTTAATTTCAACTCATGGGGACCCCATGTATGTCAGAGTACAATTGTGCTCCATAGGGTTTTCAGTGGCTGATTTTTCAGAAGTAGATCGCCAGGCCTTTCTTTCAAGGCACCTCTGGGTGGACTCGAACCTCCAACGTTTCATTTGCACCACCCAGGGACTCCAGCTCTCTTTAAATATTTTACGGGTTACCATGTAACAAAGGAATTTGACTTTTTTTTTAATTTGATTGTGCTTTACTTGAAAGTATACAGCTCAAGTTATTTTCTCTTTCAAAAATTTATACACATACTGTTTTGTGACATTGGTTTCAATCCCCACAATGTGACAGCGCTCTTCCTCCTTCCTACCCTGGTTTCCCTGTGTCCATTCGTCTAATTTTCCTGTTCCTTCCTGCCTTCTCATCTTGCTTTTGGGCAGGAGTTGCCAATCTGGTCTCGTATATTTGATCGAACTGAGACGTATGTTCCTCATATGTGTTATTGTTTGTTTTATAGGCCTGTCTAATCTTAGTCTGAAAAGTGGGCTTCCGGAGTAGTTTCAGTTCTGAGTTAGCAGAATGTCTGGGGGCCACAGTTTTGCAGGATTGACTTCATTTATTTATTTTTTATTTTTTTAAGTGTAGCTCCCAAGGGTAGAACCTGAACAACTCTCTGGAAGTTATAGAGAGAGAGACTGAGCTCAATTAAAGATTGTTTTTGTTGTTAGCTGCTGTTCAGCCTCCGACTCATGGCGACCCCTTGCACAACAGAATGAAATGCTGTCTGGTCCTGTGCCATCCTCATTATCAGTTGTGGGTCAGACCTTTGTGATCCATGGGGTTTTCTTTGGCTGATTTTTGGAAGTAGATTCCCAGGCCTTTCTTCATAGTCTATCTTAGTCTGGAAGCTCTGCTGAAACCTGTTCAACATCATACCAACACGCAATCTGCCACTGACAGACAGGTGGTGCCTACGTGTGAGGTATGTTTGTTGGAAGTAGAACCTGAGTCTCCTGCATGGAAGGCGAGAGTTCTACCACTGAACCCCAATGTCTGTAATTAAAGGTAGAGTCTCCTAAAAATGAGCACAGCTCAATAAATGAATTGGCTGTTCTTGAGAAATATATCCAGAAATGTTGAGGAAGAGGCTGAATGGTCATCTGGTTTTATGGTTATAGAAAGGATAATTTTTTGGGGGAAGAAGTTTGGACTAGAAATAGTTCTTTAAGTGGCAGATTATCGGTGTCACCTGGAGAGTTTATTAGAAAAGCACATTTTGAGAACTATATATACTTCTGCAGATCACTTTTCTCCATTAAAGTATTTTATCCATTCTTAAAATTGGGTAAGTGATACAAGATTTGCCCGGTAAAATGTAAATTCCATGAAGACAGGCATCTTGTTTGATTTGTTTATAAACTATATTCAGTGTCTAAAACAACGCCTTAGGTCAATAGTAGTTGGTCAACAAACATGTTTAAAGAAGGAAAGCAATTACTCCTTTGATAGCTGTTTATTGATCTCTGTGACTTTGTAAGTTTGTAAAATACACACAATAAATGTATTATCCTTTGCCACTGGGTGGGTTCAAACCTCTAATCTTTTGGTTAGCAGTTGAATGCAAACCGTTTGCAGCATCTAGGGACTGTGATGGTTAAGGTTGTGTGTCAGCTTGGCGGGGCCATGATTCTCAGTGGTTTGGCAGTCGTATGATGTTGTGATCACTTCTGTGAAGACATTTGATATAATGTGGTCACCTCCATGATGGGATCTGCTGTGAGTAGCCAGTCAGTAGAAAGATAGTTTCCTTGGGTATATTGCCTGTATCAAATATAAATGGACATTCTGGCAAGGCTCGTGGGTTTTTGCTCACTCTGGTTCCTGCAGCTGGCTCCTGTTCGTCTGACCTACGGTTCTTGGGACTTGAGCTAGCAGCTTACCTGCGGTCTTGCCTGCCGATCTTGGGATTTGTTGATCTTTGCAGCCTGTGAGCAACAGCCCTGCTTTCTGACCTACCAATCTTGGGTTTGCCAGCCACTGTGGCTTCGTGAAACAGGAGAAGCCTCTATCCTGACCCACAGACTTGGGACATTCCAGCCTCTGCAACCGTGTGAGCTGTTTCCTTGATGTAAGTCTCTCTATACATTTATACGCTTTACTGGTTTTGCTTCTCTAGAGAACCCAACCTAAGACGTTTGGTACCCAGAGTGGTTCTAGAGAAACAAAATTGTAAAGACGAGTTTTCTAAGTTTGTTCTCAAGTCTGGTTAGTCTTAAAGATATTGATGACGCTGCGTCCACTAGTAAAGAGGGAACTGCTAACCCATGGCATGAGGTAGCAATAAAAATATACAAAATACCACCATCAGTAGATCAGGTATTGGTGAAAGTTGAGTCTCTGGATGATTGCATGTGTGATACCTTTCTACATTTTGTCATAATAAGTATAAGGAAGCTGGTTGGTTGGTCCTACTTTCGCTAGACAAACTGGTGAAAGAAAGAGATGCTCTCAGGGCTTCAGAGTCAAAGCTCAAGTGCTGCATAAAATGACCTCACGGTTTCCACTTGTGCCTTGAAAAAAGCTTAATTTCTTTTTTTTTTTAATTGTTGTAATTAAATGAAGTTTACATTTCAAGTTAGTCTCCCATACAAAATTTTTTTTACATACATTGTTATGAGACCCCCAGCCGCTCACCCCATTCTGCGACAGCACACTCCTCCCCTCCGCCCCTGATCGCCCAGGAACATTCAACCAGCTCCTAACTCTCTCTGCCTTCCTATTTCACCTCTGGACAGAAGCTGCCCCTTTGGTCTCTTGTATCTGCTTGACTAAGAGGCACATTCTTCACAAGTATCACTTTATGTCGCACAGTCCAGTCCAATCCCTCTCTGAAGAGTTGGCCTCGGAAATTGTTTTAGTTCTGGGGTGATAGTCCAAGGGCCATGCTTTCTGGGGCGCCTCCAGTCTCAGACCATTAAGTCTGGTTTTCTTACTAGAATTTGAGTTCTGCATCCCATCCTTCCACTGCTCCATCAAGGACCCTCTGTTGTGTTCCATCAGGACGATCATTGGTGGTAGCCGGGCACCATCTAGTTCTTTTGGTCTCAGGCTGATGAAGTCTCTGGTTTATGTGGCCCATTCTGTCTCTTGGGCTAATAATTTCCTTGTGTCTTTGGTGTTCTTTGTTCTCCTTTACTCCAAGTGGTTGGGACCAATTGATGCATCTTAGATGGCCGCTTGCAAGCTATTAAGACCCCAGATGCCACTCACCAAAGTAGGATGCGGAACATTCTCTTAATAAGCTTTGTTATGCCAGTTGACATAGATGTCCCCTGAAAGCATGGTTCCCAGACCCCGTATCACTGCTACTCTGTCTCTCAAAGGATTTGATTGTATTGAGGAAACTTCTTAGCTTTGGTTTAGTCCAGTTGTGCTGGCTTCCCCTGTAGTGTGTGCTGTCCATCCCTTCACCTAAGATGATTCTTATCTACTATCTAATTAGTGAATAACCCTCACCCTCCCTCCCTACGCCTGTAACCATCAAAGAATGTTTCCTTCTGTGTTTAAGCCTTTTCTTGAGTTGTTATATTAGTGGTCTTATATAGTATTTGTCCTTCTGTGACTGAATAAATTCACTCAGCATAATAAGTTCCAGCTTCCACCATGTTATACGATGTTTCACAGCTTCATCATTGTTATTTTTCGTTGTGTAATATTCCATTGTGTGGAAATACCACAGTTTGTTTATCCATTTGTCTGTTGATGGGCATCTAGGTTGCTTCCATCTTTTTGCTATTGTGAACAGTGCTGCGATGAACATGGGTGTGCATATATCTATTCCTGTGACGGCTCTTGTTTCTCTAGGATATATTCCAAGGAGTGGGATAGCTGGATCATATGGTACTTCTGTTTCTAGCTTTTCAAGGAAGTGCCAAATCGATTTCCAAAGTGCTTGTACCATTTTATATTCCCACCAACAGTGTATAAGTGTTCCAGTCTCTCAACAACCTCTCCAGCATTTGTTATTTTCTGTTTTTTGGATTAATGCTAACCTTGTTGGGATGAGATGATATCTCATTGTAGTTTGGATCTGCATTTCTCTAATGGCTAATGATCCTGAGCGTTTCTTCATGTGTCTGTTCGCTGCCTGAATATCTTCTTTGGTTAAGTGCCTGTTCATATCATTTACCCATTTTTAAATTAGGTTGTCTTTTTGTTGTTCAGGTTTTCCAGTATCTTGTATTTTACAGATTAAACACTGATCGGATTTGTCGTAGCCAAATTTTTTTTCCCAGACTGTAGGTTGTCTTTTTACTCTTTTGGGGAAATCTGTTGATGAGCGTAAGTGTTTGATTTTTAGGAGCTCCCGTTTATCTAGCCTCTCTTCCGGTGCTTCTGCATTGTTACTTATGGTTTGTATTGTGTTTATGCCATGTATTAGGGCTCCTAGCATTCTCTCTATTTTTTCTCCCATGATCTTTATCATTTTCGATTTTATATTTAAGTCTTTGATCCATTTTGAGTTAGTTTTTGTACACAGTGTGAGATATGGGTCTTGTTTCAGTTTTTTTGCATATAGATATCCAATTATGCTAGCACCATTTGGTAAAGAGACTGTCTCCCCAATGAATGGACTTTGGGCCTTTGTCAAATATTAGCTGCTCATAGGTGGATGAGCTTATATCTGGATTCTCAACTCTGTTCCATTGGTCTATGTATCTGTTGTTGTACCAGTACCAGGCTGTTCTGACTACCGTAGCAGTATAATAGGTCATAAAATCAGGGAGTGTATGGCCTCCCACTTTGTTCTTCTTCTTGAGTAATGCTTTATTTGTTCGGGTCCTCTTCCCTTTCCATATGAAGTTGGTGATTTTGTTTCTCCATCTCATTAAAAAATGCTGGTGGAATTTGGATCGGGATTGCATTGTATTTGTACATTGCTTTGGGTAGATTTGATATTTTTACTATGTTGCGTCTACCTGTCCATGAGCAGGGTATATTTTTCCACTTATGCAGGTCTCTCTTAGTTTCTTGCACTAGTGTCTTATAGTTTTCTCTGTAAAGATCTTTTACATCTCTGGTTAGATTTATTCCTAAGTATTTTATCTTCTTGGGGGCTATTGTAAATGGTATTGATTTGGTGATTTCCTCTTCCAG
>NW_004443996.1:10050987-10077511 GCF_000243295.1 Trichechus manatus latirostris
GGCAGCATATAGATGGATCATGCTTTTTTATCCAATCTGCCACTCTCCGTCTCTTTATTGGTGCATTAAGTCCGTTAACACTCAGCGTAATTATTGATAGGTTTGAACTTAGTGCTGTCATCCTGGTATCTCTTTTTGTTTGTTTTTCACAGTTTCTTTGTTCTCCTAAGTTTTCTGTGCTGAGTCATTTTTCTTTGTGTATTTTTTTAATCTTTTTCTTTGTTGTAGCTTTTGTGTTTGCTAGGTCTTTATGTTTTTCTACTTTTTTAATCTTGATCTGTAGGATTGTTAGATTCCTTTGTGGTTACCTTAATATTTACCCCTATTTTTCTAAGTTTATATCAGTCTTTTATTACTTTATATCACCTTAACTTCCTCTCCATATGAAAAATCAATTTCTGCATTTTTTAACTCCCTCTTGTTTGTTTTAATGTTGTCGTTTTTTACATATTGATATCTGTTTCCCTATTTTCAGTGTTTTAGCTTTGATGTATTTTCGGTGTCTGTATCTGAGTCACTATCTGGTTGCTCTGTCCTGCATTCTAGTCTTGTGTTGTTAGCTGGTGTTATTGGTTATCTAACCGTAGGACTTCCTTTAGTATTTCTTGTAATTTTGGTTTGGTTTTTGCAAATTCCCTAAACTTCTGTTTATCTGGAAATGCCCTAATTTTGCCACCATATTTGAGAGACAGTTTTGCTGGATGTATAATTCTTGGCTGGCAGTTATTTTCCTTCAAGGTTTTATATATGTCATCCTGTTGCCTTCTTGCCTGATAGGTTTCTGCTGAATAGTTCGAGCTTATTCTAATTGACTCTCCTTTGTAGATGACTTTTCTTTTATCCCTAGCTGCTCTTAAAATTCTCTCTTTATCTTTGATTTTGGTAAGTTTGATTATAATATGTGTTGATGACTTTATTTTGGGATCTACCTTATGTGGGGTTTGATGAGCATCTTGGATAGATATCTTCTCATCTTTCATGATATCAGGGAAGTTTTCTGTCAACAAATCTTCAACAAGTTTCTCTGTATTTTCTGTTATCCCTCCCTTTTCTGGTACTCCAGTGACTCGTAGGTTATTTCTCTTGATAGAGTCCCACATGACTGTTAGAGTTTTTTCATTCTTTTTAGTTCTTTTATCTGATTTTTCCTCAAATAAGTTGCCGTCAAGAGGTTTATCTTCAGTGTCACTAATTCTAACTTCTGCCTCAATTCTGCTCCTATGACTTTCTATTGGGTTGTCCAATTCTGAAATTTTATTGTTAATCTTCTGGATTTCTGATTGCTGTCTCTCTATAGATTTTTGCAGCCTATTAAATTTGGCATTATGTTCTTGAATAACTTTTTTAAGTTCTGCTACTACTTTGTGTGTTCCCTGGTAATTTCTGCATTTTGTCGAATTTCCTTTCTAATTTCTGGAAGAGTTCTGTATGTTAATCTTTTGTATTCTGCCTCTTGTAATTCCAAGAAGTTCTCTTCCTCCAGATAATTTATTGAGTCTTTATTTTCGGGAGCTTGCTGAAGCCATCCTGGACTGCCTTTTTATGTGACTTGATATTGACTGTTGTCTCCGAGTCATCAATAATTTATTATAATTTTATTTTGTATTTGTTCAGTGATACCTAGCTTCTTGTTTTGTTTTGTTCTGATATGCCCCAGTAAGCTGCTCGTGTGCACTAGTTTGATTTTTGACACCTTTGAATCTCTAATGCCCTGTCACCAGGTAGTTAGTTATGTAACTAAGTATGTGCACACAGAAGTCTGTTAAATTTTCCTGTATGGGTTCAGCTCGGGTGTGCAGGCAGTCGGTCACCAAGTGTATGATGCAGGCGCTCACCCCCAGTCCTAGAGAGGCATGGGTGATTGGTGCAGTCACTGGACTCTCACCGTGGTAGGGGATCATATGCTCTGCCAGGCAGGTGGCTGATGGCTGCCCCGAGAGTCTGAAAGGAAAGTGTGTCCCTATTCTCTAGGGTGAGTAGGTAGGTGAGTTTTGCAGCCGGAATATGAGCACCCCACTCTGTTGGCTGTAAAGACTCAAGGGCACCACTTTTTCTTGGACTCCTGTAGCCGGTGACTAGGAGCTTTAGGTGATACCACCAGTCCTCAAGCCCCTGATGCAGATCAATAAAAGTTCCTACCTAAGAGGCAGGGCTGTTTCAAGGGTCACAAATCTGCCTGTTCACAGCTGAAGCAGTTGAAGTTAAACTTCAGATTGTGGTAGTGAGGACTAACGCTGTTGAGATGGGTCCCCATAAGTCTGTACAGGGGTGTAAGGTACTCAGAGTCTGCGGAACCCTTGTACCTGTGCCTTGCAAAGGAGCTGTGCCGACCCTGAGTTCCTGGCTTGTGGGAGGCAGTAGCTTATTTGTTCCTTCTCCAAGGCCAGGGGAATGGGTCAGGGCACCTTTTGGTATCTGCTTCCGGCCCAACGGACTCCCGGTGCAGAGCACGGAGGGAGGAAGTAAAAGGGAGAGACGTTTTTCCCAAATGGGCTTTTTTTTTTTAAAATCCTCGCAAAAGGCTGCACGCATGTACTTAGCCACTTCGGAGCTGCTTTTCATTGGTTTGGAGTGTCCAAGCAGAATCTCTGCTGCTGGGTCTCTCTTGATGTGGAAACTGCTTCCCGAAAGCGCGCACAGCACAGGTGTTTGCCTGCTTCACCGTGGACTGGCATGGCTGCAGTGCTGCAGTTTTGTCACCGCGGCTCTGGCGCCCTTCGGTTCTTCCAGACCGTCTCGCTCTCCCCTATCATTCCGTCGATTTCCTCAACTTTGCCTTGTTCAGGGCTCCTAGATATTCATATAGAATCAAATCACTTGTTTTTCCAGGTCTTTGTTGTAAGAGGGATATATGAAATGTCTAACTACTCCACCATGTTGGCCACACCCCCTCCGAAATAGCCTCATTTCTTGTAGTAACAGCTGGTATTGTGGAAAACCAAACCCAGAGTCTTAAGACTGGCTTAATTACGATGCCAACTCAGTTGCCAGCCTCGAGAGGTGTCTGAAGTTAGAGTGAGGGCGTTGATTGGGAAGCAGTGGGATTCTGAAACTTGGGATGGGGACATATGGGCAGATACTCAGGAAGCTGGAGACACTGAGCCCCTAAATTCCTTGAGTCACTCTCGCAAAGATAGCCAGTCCTCTCACTCCCATCTGAAGAGATTTATTCCATGTTTGTCTGCTAAACAGCCCTCCCCAGTAAAACCATTAGCCTCTCCACCCCCATCTAATGAGATTAACCCAGCTGCATCTAAAGAGCCTTTGTCTGAGTCCCTGCCTGGGGCATCGCCTGAGGCAGATGCTTTACAAGACAATGCTGAATGTTCTCAAAACATTTCCCCACCACAGATTTTGGCTTTTAGACCTGTAACTAGACTTAAAGTCTGAGCAAGCCCCAAAAGGTGAAGTACAAAGTGTGACACAGGAGGATGTATGCTATACTCCAAAAGAACTGCTTGACTTTTCTAATATGTACAAACAGAAGCCTGGGGAATATATGTGGGAATGGCTATTAAGGGTGTGGGATAATGGTATAAGGAATATAATGATGGATCAGTCTTGAGTTTATTGATATGGGCCCACTAAGCACAGATTCTTCGTTCAGTGTTTCAGCTCAAGAAGTTAGGAAAGGATCTGATAGTGTATTTGGTTGGGTCAATGAAGCATGGATTACGTGGTGGCCGACACTAAATCAAGTTGAAGTACCAGACCTGCCTTGGTATACTGTAGAAGAAGGTATCCAGAGGCTTAGGGAATTTGACATGTTAGAGTGGATTTGTCAAGTTAGACCTACAGACTTACACATGGAGGGCCCAGAGGACACACGTTTTACCACAAAGGTGAGAAACAAGTTTTGCAAAGGGGGAGCCCCACCATCCTTGAAAGCTGCTATGATTGCTATTTTATGTAAGTCAGATTTTACAGTGGGAACTACCCTACGTGAATTAAGACACCTAACTACAATAGGATTGTTTGAACCCAGTGGTGGTAGGGGCCAAATGGCAGCACACAATTGACAAACACACAGTGAGCATGATTACCATAATAGACAGCAGCATCAAAGCAGTAATAAGAATACCTGTCTCATATGGACTTATGGCATTGGCTACTTAGTCATGGGGTCTGTAGGAGTAAAATATATGGGAAATCTACTATTTACTTGATCTTTACAAGTAGAAGAATTCTAGATCAAGTGAAGAGTAATCTAGCTTGAATCACCAGAATAGAGAGTCACGGCCCCTCAATCAATTCCCAGACTTGAGCCAGTTTACAGACCCACAACACCTTGAATGAAGCGGAGGCTGGATCCCCTTGAGGAAGGACTCAAATATACTGCCGAAAGCTTATACTGTTAATATTTCTCCCAGCCTTCCCCAAAGGGATCTACAGCCTTTTACAAGAGTGACTGTTCGTAAGGGACAAGGAAATAATCAGACTTTTTGGGGATTACTGAATACTGGCTCTGAACTGACACTTATCCAAGAGACCCAAAATGTCACTGTGGCCTACCAGAGTGGTGGTATATGGAGGTTAGGTTATTAATGGAGTCGTAGCTCATGTCCATCTCACAGTAGGTCCCGTGGGTCCTCGAACCCATCCTGTAGTGATTTCCCCAGTTCCAGAACGCATAATTGGAATAGATATACTCAGCAAGTGGGAGAACCATCACATTAGATCCCTGACAAATGGAATTAGGGCTGTTATAGTAGGAAAAGTCAAGTGGAAGCCATTAGAACTGCCCCTACCTAAGAAAATAGTGAACCGAAAGCAATACTGCATCCCTGGAGGGATTGTGGAGATTAGTACCACCATCACGGACTTGAAGGATGAAGGGGTTGTGATTCCCACCACACCCCTACTCAACTCACTTATTTGGCTTGTGAAAAAAACAGATGAATCTTGGAGAATGACAGTGGATTATTGTAAACTTATCCAGGTGGTGTCATGGATTGAATTGTGTCCCCCAAAAAATGTGTGTAGCAACTTGGCTAGGTCATGATTCCTAGTATTGTATGATGTGTTATCTGATGTGATTTCCTTATGTGTTGTAAACTCTACCACTATGATGAGATTATATGTGATCTCCTCATGTGTTGTAAATTCTGTCACTGTGATGAGGTTATACTGATGAGGATGACAAGATCAGTGTCTTAATGCAATCTCTTTTGAGATATAAAAGAGAGAAGCGAGTAGAGACACATGGGAACCTCATACCACCATGAAAGCAGTGCTGGAAGCAGAGCGCGTCCTTTGGACCTGAGGTTCCTGCGCAGAGAAGCTCCCAGACCAAAGGAAGACTGATGAACCACAAGGAATTTCCTCCAGAGCCAACAGAAAAGAAAACATTCCCTTGGAGCTGATGCCCTAAATTTGGACTTGTAGCCCACTGGACTGTGAGAGAATAAATTTCTCTTTGTTACAACCATCCACTTGTGGTACTTCTGTTGGAGCAGCTCTAGATGACTGAAACAGGTGGTAACTCCAGTGTCGGCTGCTGTTCCAGATGTGGTTTTTTTACTTGAGCAAATTAATACCTTTCCTGGCACGCAGCTATTGACCTTGTTAATGCCTTTTTCTCCGTATTTGTTTTGAAGGACCAGCAGAAGCAATTTGCCTTCAGCTGGCAAGGCCAGCAATACACCTTCACTGTCCTACCTCAGAGCTATATACACTCTCCAGCCCTATGTTGTAATTTAGTCGCAGGTACCTTAACTGCCTTTTTCTTCCACAAGATGTCACACTCGTCCATTACATTGATGACATTATGCTGATAGAACCTAGTAAGGAAGAAGTGTCAATGACTCTGGACTTACTGGTAAAACATTTGCATGCTAGACGGTGGGAAATTATTCCCACAAAAATGCAGGTATCTTCCAGCTCAGTGTAATTTCTAGGGGCCCAGTGGTGTGGGCCATGTTGAGATATTTCTTCTAAAGTGAAGGATGAGTTAATGCATCTGGCCCCTCCCACAACTAAAAAGGAGGCACAACACCTAGTGGACCTCTTTGGGTTTTGGAGGCAACATGTTCCTCATTTGGGTGTGCTACTCTGGCCTCTTTATCAAGTTACTTGAAAAGCTGCTAGTTTTGAGTGGGGTCTAGAACAAGAGAAAGCTCTGCAACAGGTTCAGGCTGCCATGGAAGCTACTTTGCCCCTTGGGCCATATGATCTGGCTGATCCAGTGGTGCTTGAAGTGTCAGTTGCAGACAGAGATGCTGTTTGGAGTCTTTGGCAGGCCCCTATTGGTGAATCACAGCACAGCCCCTTAGGATTTTGGAACAAGGCCCTACCATCCTCTGCAGATAACTACTCTCCTTTTGAGAAACAGCTTTTGGCTTCTTACTGGGCCTTAGTAGAGACTGAACGCTTAACCATGGGACACCAAGTTACCATGTGGCCTGAGCTGCCCTTCATGAACGGCGTGTTATCTGACCCACAGAGTCATAAAGTTGGACGTGCACAGCAGCACTGCATCATTAAATGGAAGTGGTATATACAAGATCAGGCCCAAGCAGGACATGAAGGCACAAGTAAGTTACGTGAGGAAGTGGTCCAAATGCCCATGGTTCACACTCCTGTCACATTACCTTCCATCTCCCAGTCTGCACCTATGGCCTCATGGGGAGTTCCTTATGATCAGTTAACTGAGGAAGAGAAAACTCGTGCCTGGTTTACAGATGGTTCTGCACGATATACAGGCACCAATTGAAAGTGGACAGTGGCAGCATTACAGCCCCTTTCTGGGACCTCCCCGATGGACAGTGATGAGGGGAAATCCTCCCCATGGGCAGAACTTCGAGCAGTGACCTGGTTGTTCACTTTGCTTAGAAGGAGAAGTGGCCATATATGTGATTGTTTATTGATTCATGGGCTGTGGCCAGTGGTTTGGCTGGTTGATCAGGGACTTGGAAGGAACACGATTGGAAAATTGGAGACAAGGAGGTATGGGGAAGTGGTATGTGCATAGACCTCTCTGAATGGGCCAAAGAAGTGAAAATATTTGTGTCTCATGTGAATGCTCACCAAAGGGTACCTCGTACCTCCGAGAAACAAGAGCCAGGAGAAGAGCGTGTCCTTTGGACCTGGGGTTCCTATGCAGAGAAGCTACTAGACCAGGGGAAGATTGATGAGTAGGACCTTCCTCCAGAGCCGACAGAGAGAGATAGCCTTCCCCTGGAGCTGGCACCCTGAAATTGGACTTCTAGCCTTCTAGACTGTGAGAGAACAAACTTCTGGTTTTTAAAGCCATCCACTTGTGGTATTTCTGTTATAGCAGCACTAGATAACTAAGACAGGGACCTTTCTTGAATCTTAAAGAATTTTGACCTATCACTGACGTTAGTCATATCATATTTTGTATTTTATAAGAGAACAATTTGGAAGCTCATCTTGCACAATTATAAAGGAGAATAATTTAGGACACATGATGGATTCTGAATAGATTATTTTACACTTAAATGCATTTTATACATATATAAATTTGATTAACTTATTTATTAGTTGAATTTGTCAGTGTTGCTAAGCACAAAGAGATATGTTTTGACATCAAAGAATTAAGTTTCTCTCAAAAAGAAAGTTTTTCAAAAATTGTAAGACAAAATTGTTATGTGCACATCTCCACTCCAAAGAACATGCTCTATAGTTTATCGCTTAAACATAACCTTGACTATCTCAGCATCCCAGATAGGAAGGAGTCATAACTATAGTGTACTATTTTTCAGAGGTTGTCAAATCTTCAACAACAGTGGATGGAGAAGCACACATTGTTTTTTTCCAACCTAAATCATGTTAACTGGTTGCCTTATTAAAACCAGTACTTTTAGAGCTTTATTGCCATTTTACTTTTGTTACTTTGTGGAGCTAAATTCTTTAGTAAATAGAGGCTAGAATGATGTTACTTACTCCTTATGATGCTTTTGAAATTATTAAATAATTAATTATATATATTAAAACTCTTGGACTTAACTACATAACTCCAATGAATTAAAACAGATAAGTTTTAATGGTAGAAGTACAGTAACATAGTGGAGTTACGTCAGACAAAGGTTGTGGGGATTTTTTTCTCATTTATTTTACAGTTGTCATATTAATACTCCATTCTACTTTGCTGTGGTGGAAGGTAAATTGCTTATCTCTAAACCTGCAATATGATTATAGTGGAAGTAAAAGAAAACAATTCACTTAGTGCATTTGATGGAGATATTCAGATACAACACAGGGTGTGTGTTCCTTAATTTTATTGTTACTTTTGAGAAAAGGAAAAGTGACTTTGAATATTCTCCTCCCCAAAAGGAGCTATATGATATTCATGCTGGAAGAATGAGATCTACATCTTTCTAGCAAAATACTCAAGGGTTGGTCAGAAGTGAACCGTTTTTATTGTTTCTTTATAGTCAGTTATCAGCCACTAACAATTGGGAAAAACATTCCCAATAAAGCACTGGAGTTATCTACTCTGTTAGATATGTAAGTAAAGCAAGAATGGACAGTACTGAAAAACAGTGACTAAATGGAGAATACATGCAAAAGAGATTGTTTATGGAATTCCTTAGTGTGTGGAGCCTAAAGGTTGTTGACATTACCAAATGCTGAGAAAAAAATGTATAGGTATTATTATCTCAGGTACTGGATAAATAAATTTAAAAAATTACTGAGACGGGAGAAGGCATATTTGACAATGTTGTCAAATATACAACAGTCCTTATACTAGAATTTTTTTGAATGACTGTCAGTGATGACTAGGGAGATGCTAATAGAAAACTTGTGTTTAAGATAAAATGCGTTGTTAAGATTATTTAGTGAAATTTTTAAAATACTTTTAACACAAAGCCAGCTGGTTTCATTTCTCTTAGTTCATTCTAGTCTTTATCTATCTATCTATCTATACATACATATTTTTACATAACTTAAATCATAGTCTACATAAAATTTTATGTTTTATGTGTCTTGCTTTATATTTTTTAAATATTTCTACACTTCTGTGGTTTTCATATTTGAATTTTTAATGCCTCAATAGTAGTTCATTGAATATTCTGTAATTTAATTAACCATTCCCCTGTTATTGGACTTGTTAGGTGCCATTGCGTTCCAATTCATAGCGACCCTATGTACAACAGAAAAAGACGCTGCCTGCTTCTGCGCCATCCTCACAATCATTGCTATGTTTGAGCTCATTGTTGCAGCTACTGTATCAGTCTATGAGGATCTTTTTCTTTTTCACTGACCCTCTATTTTACCAAGCATGATGTCCTTCTCCAGGGACTGGTCCCTTTTGATTACATGTCCGAAGTATATGAGACAAAGTCTTGCCATCCTCGCTTCTAAGGAGCCTTCTGGCTCTATTTTCTTTGAAGACAAATTTTGTTCATTCTTCTGGCAGTCCATGGTATATTCAGTATTCTTTACCAACACCATAATTTAAATGCATCAATTCTCCTTCAGTCTTCCTTATTTATTGTCCAGCTTTCACATATATATGAGGCGATTGAAAATACTATGGCTTGGGTCAGGTGCACCTTAGACCTCAAAGTGACATCTTTGCTTTTTAATACGTTAAAGAGATTTTTTGCAGCAGATTTGCCCAGTGCAGTACGTCGTTTGATGTCTTGACTGCTGCTTCCATGGGTGTTGATTTTTGGGCTTCAGGTATTACAAATAGCCCAGCAGTAAACATTTTGTTCATGTAAATCTTTTCTGCTAAACAGTTACATCCCTAGGATAGGTTCCCAGTGTTGGGGCAATGAATGTTTATATTTTCATGATTCTTGAAATGTATTGCCAAATTATTTTCCGAATGGATCATATTACTCTAAGGTGCTGCTAGAAAAGTAGGTGTACACCATTTCCATTGTAATCACCAGAATTAGGTTTTAGAATTTTTTTAAGTGCTGACTTAGTAGGTATAAAATTGTACCTTACTATCTTCAGTTAAATTTCTTTGATAGCTAGCAAAAAAATTGAACATTTTCTGTGACTCAGTTTATTATTTGTATTTTCTGTACTGTGACTTACTGTTAATTTCCTTTGCCCACTCATCTGTTGAGTTTTGATGGTCAAGTTTTATATGTATTTTAAGATATTAAGATTTTGCCATACTTGTTGCATATATTTTCCATTTGTTTTCTTTTTCATTAGTTTTTTTTAAAGGAATTTTAAAAAGTAATGCTAAATTATATATACTATAAAGATGCATAAAATTTTCAGTAATTGTTCCTGATTTAACAGTTTAGGTCTGAGATACTAATTCTTAATGAGTTTAAAAGGATTTTGTTGATATGCTAAATTGTATTTTTTTGGCCTCGAGGAACTGAAATATTTGTTGGATGGATGAATGAATGAATGAATATGAACGGATTTCCTTTCTGGTAGCTGTTTACCTCTCCTCTCTTTCTTTCTCTTCCTATCTCTGTGTCTCTTTCTGTGCCCCTTTTCAAAGTTTCTTTTCTGTTTTTTTTTCTTCTTTCTGTTGATGTTGTTATTGTTATTTGTTTTGTTTTTATACCTTCAAGCAGTGGTTCTCAACCCAGGGCAGTTTTTCACCCTATGGGGACATTTGAAAATATTTGGAAATAATTTTATTGTCACAACTTGGGAGGGGGTATGCCACTGGCACTTAGTGAGTAGAGGCCAGGGGTACTGCTAATTACCGTACAATGGACAGATAGCCCCCAAAACAAAGAATAATCGATTCAAAATGTCAGTAGTTCCAAGGTTGAGAAACTCTGCCTTAAAATAACATACCTTTTACTCTATCCACCTGCAAAGTATGGACTGAGCCAAGCCAAGCCAAAGTAATCGTTTACTGTTTCAAGAAACTCAGAGAAGTAAAAAATGTTTGACTGGAGAAGGAAAATTACTAAAGGCCCAAAGTTAGGGTGCCTGCTCATCTCACCTTAGGCTTGTGGAATTTTCTAGGGGTTGAGATGGGTAGCCACTGCCAAGAAGAAATCTTACCTAGTACTGATAGCTTATGCACATTCTACCATTATCTACTCAGCTTCTCACAGTATTGCATAAATACTCAGATCTCTAACTTGTTTTTATGATTTACATTCAAGGTTTTGCTGATTTTGCTATTCATCATTCATTTTTTGTCATTTTGTCAGTTTAAAATGGCCAGTGGATCTACCTTTGCCTGAAAGAAAGACTTCATTGCTCTTAAGATTGTGAGACATTGAAAGGTTTCATATTTTTGATTGTGGCATGGTTCTAATTGTACTAATCTAGCTAGAACTCAATTCTTGCCTTAATTTTGCCTTGCTTAAACATAAAGCTATTATCACTTGTACTATATTATTTATGCAGTGTGGTAAAATGTCACCTTGTATCAAAGTGACTTTGAACTTAGAGGGATTGTATATCTTGATTCAAATATGTGTTGGGTGTTAAGTATTTTCAGTATATAAGAGAAGACAGGAGAAATTTCACAGGGCAAGTGGGTGATTGTAAATCCTTACATGAGGGTCAAGATCTCCATTTCAGGGAAGTGAGGAGAATCCAGGTGATATTTAGAGGAGAATTGTGCAGACTTATGCTTTATTCTGGCAGCTTTTTAAGAAAATTAAGAGCAAGGCAAAGCAAACAAAAAAAATGAGACGGGATCTAAGATGATCTTATAGGAGATGAAACCTCAAAAAGTTCATTGTTAAATAGAGTGAGAGCCTACAGATTCAAAAACCAAGAAGAGGAGAGCCCATAGGCAAGCCTAGAAAGGGTTGTTTACTACTTAAAACCTAAGTGGTGTCATAAGTCCCCTTCTCTTTTCACTGTATAGGTCTCTTATATTACTCTTTAATTTTTAGGGAAAGCTGTATGTGTGGTGCATTGAGGTGAGGGGGTGAGACAAGTGCATTAAAAAAATCTCTGTATAAATTTTAAGATGTGTTACACTCAGCCGAATAGTTTTTATTCTGAAACTCCTTCATGGTATAGTAGGATTTCCGTACGTATTTAAAATGACAGCATTTTTAACTATAGTGTACCAAGGAAGATGAAATGGAGGTGTGCTTGAGAAACCATAGTAAGGCAAGCAGAAAAATCAGGCCCCTGGGATTTATCAGAAGAGTATTCTTAGTGTTTTGGAATAGTGGACTTGAGTTTATAAAATCATGAAATTTGTGAGGGAATTTAGACTTTTCATAGGGTAGAATTGCTATGTTGTTTGTTGTGTACCCTGTTTTGCCTCATCTTAATATTCACGATTTAACTTCATGAAGTAGGTTTTACTTTTAGTTTTTAAGAAGTAAATCTATTTTCTTTTCTTTTTTCCAGTGAATATCACTTCTGCCAGACAATTAACTGGATGTAGTCGCTTCAGCCATATTTTCCCTTCATCTGCTTACCAGCACATTAAGATGCATAAGAGAATTCTGGGGCACTTGTCATCGGTGTACTGCGTAGCATTTGATCGAAGCGGAAGAAGAATTTTTACAGTGAGTTTAAAATTTATGATACTGTAGTATATTGGAGATTTATAACAGTTGAAGCTAGACTTCCTAGCATCGCATTATGCTTTATAAAGAATTCATCCTTTTTGGACATATGAATGCAGAAAAGGTGATTGGAAACTGGAAATCTTTTCTTATTCCATATGGGTAAATGGGTGAACTATAATACAATGTCCACTATCTTTTGGGAAATTTAATTAAAAAAATTAAATCTTCAGAAGGCCTCATATTCTAGAGGTAGTTAATTTATGTGAAACAAGTTTAGTTACTCAATTTCATTTCATTCCATTTTAGCAAACATTTATTAAAATGAAAATCCATTTAGCATAATTATTGCCAGTTTTACTTATCAACTAAATCATTCTTATAATTGAATAGCTGAACTACATAGTTAGTTATGAGATTATAGTTTTTTTCTATATTTTTCTTTGATTTTAGTGCTGGTTATTTTTTAAATAGTTTTTTTATTAACCAGATATTTACTGTATGCTTTTAAGTACAAAATTGTAGCACACTTAATATTTCCAAGAAGAGGCTTAGTCTTCATTGCTTCAGTACTAAGTTAACATAGAAGTGTGGATAACGGCATAATTTTCTTTTTACATTTGTATGCTACAATAAAGGAAGTGGTTTGTACTTGGAAAAGTTATGAATCCTTGGAGTTCATTACAGATTCTTCCATTGACTTCTTCATGACTCCAAATATGTCATCTAAGTATTTGCATGTTGTTGATCATGATGAGGATGATAATTGTCATTTTTTAGCAGATAATTATTAAATAACTTACCTACCACATTAGAGGAGAATTCCTTTTTACTATTTTTAAAGTTCTTTTGAAATTCTCAGTAGGAAGTTTAACTCATTATTTTCACCAGACATTAACAGCCTCATGTTCACTGAGAAATGCTTTTAGAATTTAGGTTATATTTTTAAATATTTGTAAAGAAAAATATTCAAACAATTAAGAAAAAAAGAATGTTACGCCAGGGGTAGTTAATGCCAAATCACTTAAGAGTGAGTTAAAAATATTTTGAGTTATCTAGATTGGTAGTAGTTTTGAGGAGTTCTTCACAAATTCCATTGTCAGTTTGGATAATGCTATCACTACTATCATTTAGCCATTGTCTATATTTACTACTGGATTCATATTATATAGAGAAGAGACTAAAAGGAAAGTCTTAGAAGTAATATAATACAATTCTCCCTTTGCCTTTTTGCTTGCTTATTTTGTCTTGTTTTTTGTGTGTCTGTTTGGTGGCCAATTTCTGCTTCACTGTAAATCTCATGTACTTTTGTGTTACTATAGGGTTCAGATGACTGTTTGGTGAAAATTTGGGCTACAGATGATGGACGCCTCCTTGCTACACTTAGAGGGCACTCTGCTGAAATATCTGACATGGCTGTCAACTATGAAAACACTTTGATTGCCGCAGGCAGCTGTGATAAGGTTGTAAGAGTGTGGTGTCTTCGAACTTGTGCACCAGTTGCAGTCCTTCAGGGACATTCAGCTTCTATTACTTCCATACAGGTAAGAAAAATGAAACGGTACTTCTAACATGTAATAACAATGAAAATTCTCTTATTTTTTGTTACATTGTGTGGATAATACAAAGAATGGCATCAGAAAGATGTTCCTCTCTTAGGGGCTTTGCCCCTAGCCTGCAGACAGATTTTTTTTTTCATAAAAATCTTTTTCTTTTAGAAATAAGTAAAAAGTAAAAAGATGGCTGAAGAGATTCTTCAAATACAGTATGAAACAACTTATGTATCTCTCTAATTTGTGAAGAAGGGAGAAGACTGGTAAATGCCTTAAGAAACACACTAACTAATACCTGTTAGTCAGGATATGAACAGGTTCTAACTTGAATATTGGAATACTTTGTGGTAGTATTTAATGCCAGATTTAATGTATGTGCCTGTATATAGTTTGATGATAGAAAAATTGTTTTTTTCTTAGTTTCAGTGACTTATTTTAACTTGATGTTTGACATATAAATTCATAAAATCGGTAACATTGGCTTCATTTAAATACTTATGTAATGTTTTTGCCAGATATTGGTAGTAGAAGTCCTGGAAACCCCAAAGCAAATTTTATTCAGTAAAACTAAATAAGGAGAACTTTGTCTTCTTCTTTAAAGGTGTTGAGAGCAAAACAAGAATCCTGAAACTGTCTTTTACATTTAGGTCAAGGAAACTGTTTTTGTGGATGAGACAATTATTCTCATTTACTTTGTGCCTTGATATGCCATTCAGTGTTTTTGTATATTACTTAAATAACATTTCAGCTATTTTGGTGAGCTGGCAAGAATTTGGTTAAATGTGTATTGGATTTAAAAATTTTTATGTCAGAATTTTGACCAGTTGAGATTATTTTCATGGATTTTCTTTGGGGAGATTACTGGTTACTTGTGTTCCCACTGTCCTGTCTGACTGATTATTTCTGGAATTTGGAGATATTCTCATACAACAGAAAACAATGACTATTTGATTATATTGAAAAATGTTTATGATACTGTTTGCCTGCTTCATAGTTTCGTTTGCTAGTTTTCTCTCATTTTGTTTACTTCTGCACAGTTTAAATGTTGGAGTGCCCTAGAGATCCATGGACTTTTTCTCTATCACCCTGTTTCCATTGGTGATCTCACTGACTCTCATGGCTTTAAATAATCATCTATAGGCTGATGACTCTTAACTTTATATCTGTATCTTGGACCACTCCATACTTTTGTGTCCAGCTACCCTCTTGACATCATCAGTTGGATGTCTATTAGGCATCTCAAATTTAACATATTCAATACTGAACTCACCTTTCTTCCTGGATCTGCTCCTCCCCAGTGTATTCCCCATCTCAGCAAGTGGCAATTTCATCCTTCCAGTTACTGAGGGTAGAAACTTTGGAGTCATCTCTGACTTTTTTTCCCCTTATACCCCATATCTAACTTGTCAGCAAATCATATTGGCTCTACCGTCAAAATATATCCAGAATCTGACAAATTCTCAGGACCTCCATCATTACTACCCTGATCCAAATCACTATCGTCTCTGGCCTAGATCATTGAAACAGACTTCTAATTGCTCTTCTAGCTTCTTCCCTTCCCTTCCTCCTGCCTCAGTCTAGCCTTTGTTCAGCAGCCAGAGTCATTTTAAAAGGGAAGTTAGATCATGTCACTCCTGCTCAGAACCCTCAGTAGATTCTAATCTCAAAGTTAAAGCCAATATCTAAAATGACCTACAAGGCCCTACAAGGCCTTGTTCTTTTTTACCTCATCTGATAATACTCATTGCCCTTTCTCACCCTGCTTTAGCTGCTGGCCTCTCTGCTTTTTCTTGAACACTAGGTACACTCCTGCCTTTGCTCTTGCTGCCTGCTGTCTCTGGAATGGTCATCCTTGAATATCCACACAGCTTATTTCCTCATTTTCTAAGTGCTTTGTGTAAATATCACCTCAGGGAGGCATTCTCTGATCACCTTACCACTCTATTTAAAATTGTAAATCATTCTCCCCCTGTCTTAGTTATCTAGTGCTGCCATAATGGTAATACCACATATGGGTGGCTTTAACAAACACAAATTTATTTTCTCACAGTTTAGGAGGCTAGAAGTCCAAATTTAGGGTGCCAGCTCTAGGGGAAGGCTTTCTCTGTAAAAGATCTGGAGGAAGGTCCTTGTCTGTTTGAGCTTCTGCTCCTGGGCAACTTCATGTGGCTTGACATCTCTCTTCCCCCATCTCTGCCTCTTTTGCTTGTTTAATCTTGTTTAATCTCTTTTATATTTCAAAAGAGATTGACTCAAGATACAGTTTACACTAATCCTGCTTCATTAACATAACAAAGACAACTGCTTCCCAAATGGGATTATAACCATAGGCATAGAGGTTAAGATTTATAACACATACTTTTGGGGAACATAATTCAACCCATAATACCCGCCAGCACTCTGTATTTCCTCTTCTTAGTTTTATTTTTGTGCATAGTAATGATCACCATTTGGCATTCTATATCCATTATTTATTATTTGTTTATTGACTGTCTATTAAATTCATGGCATATGATCCTTCTAGTTTTTTTTCTTTTCACTTCATTTCTCTTCCCTTTCCTTCCTTTCATTTCCCCTCCCTTCTTAACAAAATTGACATTAACATAGTATGATTATAGTAGTTACCTCTGGATGGTGGAATGATAAGTAATTTTTATTCTGTTTTTCTGTATTTCATAAATTTTCTACAATAAATATGTATTGATTTTTACATTAAAAATAAGCACTATAAATAAATGTTTTTTTTTAATCCCTAACATGATTTCTCATTTAAAAACAAGGCACAATTGAATAGGCCAGGAATCCCTAGGTGGTGCAAAATCAAAGGCTGGGAGGTTATAGTCTTCCCAGAGGTGCCCTGGAAGAAAGGCCTGGCGATCTACTTCCCAAAAATCAACTTTTGAAAACCCTATGGAGCACAGTTCTACTCTGTCACACATCACCATGAGTTGGAATCAACTCTACAGCAACTGGTTATGTAAAGTTACTCTTATGAATGGGCCAGACCCCCTTTATGATTGATGAAGCATTTTAAATATTATGGGGATAATAAAGGTTTCAGTATTCCTTCAAACTTAGTAAGATTATACTATTTTATATTTAATTGCCTCATTCCCATAGATTAGGGATCAGCAAATTTATGGGCCAGATAGTAAATATTTTAGACTTTTCAGGACATGTGGTCTCTGTCACAACTTGTAGTACAAAAACAGCCATAAACAATACATAGGGTGACTGTGTCCCAGTAAGACTTTATTTACATAAAGAAGCAGCAAGCTGGATTTGAAAAGTGGATTGTGGATTAAGTTTTTTAATGTAGGCATCTTCTATCTCAGAAATGAAAATATAGGTATGCTACTGAGTACTAGTTTCTTTACTGTAAACAATTATGAATGTATAATATTAATTGACATTTTTTGTTTGAAGTCAGCTCTGCAGTTTTTAAAGATTCTGTGCTTCCAAACAAGAAAACTAAGTAAAAAATGACACCTAATATCTAGTGATACCTTTCTTTTGGTTTGAATTAAAATTTTATTCAAATCCTATACATCTTGATCCTTAATCCTTAATCATTATCTCAGTGGAAATTGTTCATTATCTTTATTTGTGATTCATTGAAACTCACAGGCATGCTATAGGGCCTGTTCTGAATTTAGAATTTTTCCTGTGTCCAGGTGTCAGAAGCCCAGTGGCTCTTCCCTTCTCTGTGATTTTCTTTTGAGAAGGTGTAAAATACTGAGAATCAGAGCTTGAGAAGCCTGTGTGATAAAGGCCATGGTCCAGCTGGGGTAGTAGTAGTCCTTTAAATTGGCAACTGACATATATTTTCTCTTAATATATTTTTTCCAACAATGATATAAACAAAGATTTGACGTATTTTACATTATGCATGTAAACAAGTGAATATGACTTAAATTTTAAAAGAAAACAAATCATACCTTATTGCAGTTGGAGTTTAAAATAAAATAAAATATTAAAATTCAAATGCTTAGCAGTTAATTCCTAATCACTGTTTTTATTTCTGATGCCTTATTCATAGGAACTATAAAAATTCCACAGTTGTTGCTGTATAAGCTTGTTTGGCAAATTTGCAAGGATTTAATTAGTAATGATTATGAGTTTATTCTCCATTAAAAGTAGTGAAATAATAATCTTAAAATGTGATGTCGAATGAGTTTAAAATGATCATTTTTTAGGACTAAAGTATTCTATCTTAAATTCAATTACTGACTTTTTCTACAGTTTTTGGTATTTTTAACTTTCTGGAAGGTATTCATTAATCTAGGGAATTTAGATTACTAATCTCTTGAAACTGAAAATCTTAAATAAATTTATTTAAAGTATATTTATTATAGTGGTTATAATTTTAAAACATGCTATATTTGAAAGGAAACCCTGGTGGCATAGTGGTTAAGAGTTTGACTGTTAACCAAGGGGTTGGCAGTTCGAATCCACCAGACGCTGCTTGGAAACCCTATGGGGGCAGTTCCACTCTGTCCTGTAGGGTCGCTATGAGTTGGAATCTACTCGATGGCAACGGGTTTGGTTTTTTTTTTATGTTTGAAATGATAAATTTGAACATGAAAGCTCTATTTAAATTAGGTGTTTTTTTTTTTTTTTTTTTTTTTTTAGTTTTGTCCATCAACTAAAGGCACAACCAGATACCTCACTTCTACTGGTGCTGATGGAACAATCTGTTTCTGGCAATGGCATGTGAAAACAATGAAGTTTAGGTAAATCTGGAAGTAGTTTCGAAATTCTGTGAAAAATTAAGCATATTCATTTTTATTTAGTACATTTAGGGATTTATATATATAGAAATATATATGTATGTGCATGTGTATATATATCATAGTTCAATTGGATGATAGAGTTTTTAGAATAAAATTTTCATCAAGCCAGTGTTAAGAGACTAATTTATACACAAAATTTTTATAAGGAATATCTGTTTCATTTCTTACTTTGGAAGAAGACTTTGAACTTTTCATAATGGTAGTAGTAAGGAATATGGTAATTTGTTTGAAAAGCTTTAGTGCTAATACTGATGTCATAAAGTATGTTTTCCAGGTTAAATTCATTTTTTACCTGAAGGGAATAGTACTTGGGAACTACTTTAGTTTTGTGGTTTCTATAATATTGACACTGAATTTGTCAATATCCAGCATTGTGCTAAGATTCTTGCTCATTAGATGAGCATGATGAAGAATATAAACATGTTACTTTTCTCTTTAGAGATCGCCCAGTGAAATTTACTGAGAGATCCAGACCTGGAGTTCAGATATCTTGTTCATCTTTCAGTTCTGGTGTGTATAAAAGTTGAATATGTTTTGAGTACTCAAAGTATTAAATGATCTAGTTGTAAAAGATAGATTTTTCAATTTTGTGAAGAAAAAATGCATATGTTTGAGTGTTAATGGAAACATGCCAAAAATGTGAACCATACGTCATAATAGAAAAAACTTTTTGACTCTAATTAACATGCAATAGTGGTTGAGTTTTTCCATTCAGCCACAATAGCCACCAGAAAGGGAATTGTAATTAAGGTCGTTTGACTTGACAACACCCAACAAAAACAACAACATGAATAACATTGGAACATTATGTTTTTGCATAAAATATAAAAAAAAAATAAATTCCTTAAGGCTGTGACCTTTAGTATTTATGCTCCAAAGGCTTATATTTAGTGTATAGTTAGTGGATTTTGTTGGGTAATGATATAGTTGTTCTTTGAATATTTCTCTTGTTTTCTTCCTGTATTTACTTATTCTATGCAGAGTTAATATGTCTTTAATGGTTAGAGAATAACCTTGTGTTTCTTGAAGCCCTTTTACTAATATAAGACAGCATACAAATAAGGAAACAATCTGTGTTTTTTAAATTTGTTGGCACTCTTTTTTTTTTCTTTTAATCTTCCAGGTGGTATGTTCATTACAACAGGTAGCACTGACCATGTGATTAGAATATATTATTTGGGTTCTGAGATTCCTGAGAAAATTGCGGAATTAGAGTCACATACGGTAAGAACAAAATGAGAAACTTAAATGTGTTGCTTTCTTTTCAACACTCCTAGAAAGTTAGTTTTATTTCTTCTTTTCTGATCTGTACCCTACTTTAGTATAGATTGATGTTAAAAACCTTTATAGCAAGATGTCTCTTTAGTAATGAAGATCACTGTGAAGTTTTGGATTTAGTAGGGTTGTATTTAAGATGAGTTCTATTTGACTGTATGGAAAAAGAAAATATATATACTGTAGTAATATTTTTGTTACTCCAGTTTTTAGTCTGCTCTACTTTATTAGTTACATAAACTGCTTGTTACTTTAAAATCTATACACTTAATAAAAGACATAAGTATGTGTTAGGGAAAAAAATCTTTTTACTGAATTTAACTTGTTAATCTTAGTATGATTGTTTTCTGAATGCCATAAAAGACTCCTGTAATCTAATCCCACTTTACAGAGAATAGCTATATGCCTGAGATGAAAGCCATTGGTGGCTGGCTCTTTTCCTCTCTGTCTATTCCCATTCCCCTGTGGCTTTTTTAGGAATCTTGGAGTCACTATTGCTTAGTTACACCATTTTACAGCTTTAATCTATCTCTGCCTCCTCTTTCTTTGCTTACCCTCTTCTCCAGATGATTATTTACTACAGGGTATAGGAATATTTCTGTTTCAGCTCACTGTACATCTCACGTGCCACATCGTAAAAGCAGTATAGTCAGGAATTGAAAGCACTTAGCTTTACAAGTCTTAATGTTACCATTCTAATTATTGTTGACACCTCATTTGGAATGTTTGTGCACATTAATAAAATACATATATTTTTCCTGAAAAATAAACTTTAAAAAATGCTTTGTGAGTTGCAGCATCAATCATGTTCTTAAAACTTGTAGTAAAATAGGCCCTATTAGAAACCTTCTTCTTGAGCTTTTGGTAACAGTCTCCTGCTTTTAGTCCTATCATATAAACATAATTGGAAAGTCTTTCTTATGAAGACTTACTGAGCCAAGTTAGATTCTCAACTTTCTGTAACTTATTCATAGACACTAAAATCCTGGAATATCATTTAAATTGTGAAAGATAAAAATCTAGGAAATATTTTAAAATCTCAGTCTGAGACCACCCGATGGGAGAAGTCCATTTGTGCTAGAGCATGCAAAGGACACATTTGTACAATTACCACCCAAGCAGGTAAAGTTCATTGAGAGCTGAGAGAGAAGGAAGGAATAATTGAATGGGAAATAATTGACGGAAAAAAGATGAAGAAAAATTAATTAATAGTTTTATTTGCAGGGGTCCAGCTAAGAATAAAAGTTAGAAAAAGTAAACAGTCCCTGTTGGAATCAGTGACTGTTGTTAGTCACTGAAAATAAGATTTCCCTTCAGGATATCTAAAACCAATCATTGCAACTGGCAATGAGAATACAGGATCTCTCAGATAAAAGTACCACAGTGAAATCTTGAAACAGTATGAATCAGAGATACCTATGAACATATGAAGAAAGTTTGATAATTTTTCAAGATGAAAAATAGTTAAATACAAAGAAATTTAGTATCTGAGCTTTCTTATTAAGAGCTAAGTTCAAATACAGTTCAATAATTGAGTGGTTTGTGAAAATGTATACAGCAGTTGAGGGTATATTTTAGCTTTATTTTCAAGGAATAAAGCAAAGAAAATTGCACATTTTGATTTACACCTTAATCTTTTCATCACCACTATATTGTTTTTAAAAGGGTCTAGGGTTAATCATTTTATAAGGAAGTTGAAATGGCAGTATCTAAACTATAGTACCTACTATCAGATGAATCTATTGCAAAATAATTAAACTATTTGGGAAACAGGAAATGTTTATTTTTTGAAATTAAAAAAATGTGAAAAATTTAATTCAGCTATTTTAAGATGGTATTTTAGGTAAGTGCGCTGTCTTATTGTGGGGGACATAATAAATTAATACCTATTCAGAACTATCTGGCTCTGGAGATTATGGTTTAGAAGTAAGTCTGCTTGTGTTTAGTTTGTCTCAAGTTTTTGAAGTATTCCTCTTAGTTACTTAATGCATTGTTTCAGTGTTCATTACAAAATTATTTTTAGAAAATTAGAGGTTTTTTAAGAAGAAAATTAACAGCATTAAAATAAATCTGCTCCATGATACTTTTGCATGTCAGTTCGTTTTACAAATAAATTAATTCTAACCAAAAATATTTTATGTCTTAGGACAAAGTTGTTGCTGTTCAGTTCTGTAACAATGGAGACAGGTAACTATGTAGTACATATCTGTGTAAACAGATGTTTGACATGTTTTACCATTCCCTCAGAAGCAGCTCCCTCTACTACAGATACCTTATTTCTATCCAGTTACACTTAAGCTAAAATCCCTTGTCTGTCTTTTTTTTCCCCCCATTTTTGAGGTTTAATTTTAAGACAGGTAACCACTCCCACACTGAGAGAAGGCTCTCCATAGGAGTCCAAGATTCCATGTCTTTTTCATGTAAACAATAACATTTCTACAAAGTCATATGGCCCAAGTGTAAAAATTAGAGAATGTGGTAATGATCTATGTTGTAGCATGTGTCAGTATGTCATTCCTTATTATTAATGAATGATATTCTATTATATGGCTATGCTACTTTTTGTTTATCCATTTAGCAGTTGATTCACATTTGAGTTCTTTCCACATAATGCTGCTATGAATATTCGTTCATAAGTTTTGTGTAGGCATATGTTTTCATTTGTCTTGGGAATAAACCTAGGAATGGAATTGCTGGGTCATATGGTAACACTTACGTTTAAACTTTGAGGAACTTCCAGACTCACCAGCAATGTATGAGGGTGAACATATTACTTTTATAATTATAAAAAAGTGATTTCCATTTTGGAGAAAAGTAGCAAGGCTATTTTATTTACATTTTTTCTCTTCAGTTTAAGATTTGTTAGCGGAAGTAGAGATGGAACAGCAAGAATTTGGCAATATCAGCAACAAGAATGGAAGAGTATAGTGCTAGATATGGCTACTAAAATCACTGGGTAAGATTGGACGTTAGATATTTCAGTGATTCTTAACATGGTATATCACTTAAATTATTGGTTTATATTAAATAATAAACATGTAGTATTACCTTTTTAAATTAGTAAATAGTTTGAAGTTAATTGGCAAAAGCAAAGTTTGCATTGTATTCCGTCTCTAAATTGGCTTTTGCTGTTGATTAGTAGACTGGATGATAGGAATATTGCTGATTCATTCAAAATTCTATTCTGTCGTGACCCAAAGATCACTCTGATGCCCACATAGTTATTCTCTGTGTTAGTTTGTATAGGTCATTTTTTTTATATCTATCTGTACTACTTTCTACCTTGAGGATTGGCCCTGTTAAATGTCATCATATGTTTAACTTTCTCTAATTTACAGAGGATATATTTATAATATTTCATAGTGTTAGCATTCTTTCTCAACATCATCTGTATACCTAATCAGCATTCTATTTTATCATCTTCACTGTTATTGGAAGATATATAATTGTCTCTTTAGGACACTAGAGTTTCTTTAGAATATGACCCTGGAAATTTTCTTCCCATTAATAAAACTGTAAAACTGACTTTGTAGTCACAGCCAGCTATGGATAATAAACCAAAAACCAAACCCGTTGCTGTCAAGTTGATTGCGACTCATAGCGACCCTATGGGACAGAGTAGAACTGCCCCATAGTGTTTCCAAGGAGCGGCTGGTGGATTCCAACTGCCGGCCTTTTGGTTAGCAGCCATAGCTCTTAACCACTGCACTACCAGGGTTCCTGCTATTGATAATATATTAGATTATATCAGAAGTTACTGAATTTCTCACTACTTTTTTTATAAGGCATGTCAGTTTGAAAAAAATATTTAAGGGAATAAAATGGGCATTATAAGTTTTCTTCATATTTTCTGTTATCCAGCATAACCTAGTGTTTTACTTTTCAGTACTTTTTGTATATTTTCAATGTTTTTGTATATTTCTTTCTAGTTTCCTTTTTTGTTTTTTTGTTCTCTGCTATTTAAGCATCAATTTTTTATCATTTTGGCTCTTTTTCTCCCTGAAATAAGTTTATGCGTATTGCTCTATGTTGGTACATTTATTTTTTTTCTTTCATGAGTACTTAAAAATACAACTTAGAATTTTTTCATATCAACAGTTGTACGCTCTTGGAGAGATTTTGTCTTAATTTGTTATTTTAGGTGCAGCTTTGGTAAAAATGTACAAGGTGTGAATATTTAAAATTATTTTGTTTAGGAGTAATTTGCCATCTGGAGAAGACAAAGTCAGTAAACTTAAGGTGACTATGGTGGCCTGGGATCGCTATGACACCACAGTTATTACTGCAGTGAACAATTTCCTTTTGAAAGTATGGAATTCTATCACAGGACAACTTCTGCATACTTTATCTGTAAGTATTCTATTTTTAGAGTAAAATGCTCAAAAGGGAATTAGTCTAGGAGACAGGAAATTTAAGTTCGAGCTTCCTTTCTATGACTTATTAGCCCTTGGGGAAGTTATTGAACTTTGTGGGGCCTCTGTTGACATATCTGCAAAATAGGAATAATACATGGTATATACATGTATCAGGAAGACTTTTTGAGGCTCTTTCCAAGTCTAAAATTTATTCACCTACTATGTTATATGCAGTCAAGAGTATATAAGTTATTTTGGTTTTCGTAGGGATTGGAATTTTTTATTCTTGCTTTGAGAGTAGGATTAAGCTTATTTGAACAAGGATGCCCTGTATATTCAGGAATTAGTATATGCAAGAAATAGAGGTAAGGGGAAGAAGTAGGCGATATAAGGCATCTTTTCCTCTTTATTCTTTTTTTTTTTTAATTAAACAATTTTATTGCTGAAAAATGCTAACCATCGTCTGAGCAAGTCGCAATCTGTTTGTTGGTGGAGGGTCTTGTCTCCATGTTGATGGCTGCTGACTGATCAGGGTGGTGGTTGCTAAAGGTTGGTGTGGCTGTGGCAATTTCTTAAAATAAGACAACAATGAAGTTTGCTGCGTCAATTGACTTCCTTTCACGAAAGATTTCCTTGTAGCATGCAATGCTGCTCGATAGCATTTTACCCATAGTAGAACTTCTTTCAAAATTGGAGTCAGCCCTCTCAAACCCTGTTGTTCCTTTATCAACTAAGTTTATGTAATATTCTAAATCATTTGTTGTCATTTCAGCAATGTTCACAGCATCTTTACCAGGAGTATATTCCATCTCAAGAAACCACTTTCTTTGCTCATCCATAAGAAACAACAACTCATCCATCAAGTTTTATCATGAGATTGCAGAAATTCAGTCACATCTTCAGGCTCTACTTCTAATTCTAGTTCTCTTGCTTTTTCCACCACATCTGCAGTTACTTCCTCCATTGAAGTCTTGAAGCTCTCAAAGTCATCCATGAGGGTTGGAATTAACTTCTTCCAACCCCCTGTTAATGTTTATATTTTGATCTCCTCCCATGAAACACGAATGTTCTTAATGACATCTAGAATGGTGAATCTTTTCCAGAAGGTATTGAATTTGCTTTGCCCAGATCCATCAGAGGAATCACTATCTGTGGCAGCTATAGCCTTACAAAATCTATATATTTTTTTAACCTGGATTTTTTTTTGCTTATTTTTGTAGTTTAAATGAAGTTTACATTTCAAGTTAGTCTCCCATACAAAAATTTATACATACATTGTTATGTGACTCTGATTGCTCTCCCGATACTATGACAGCAACTCCTCCTTTCCACCCTGATTCCCCATGTCCATTCAACCAGCAGACAGCCTTCCCACCTCACCTCCAGAAAGAAGCTGCCCGTTTAGTCTCTTGTATCCACTTGAGCTAAGAGGCACACTCCTCACGAGTATCACATTATGTCCCAGAGTCCAGTCCAATCCCTGTCTGAAGAGTGGCCTCAGAAATTGTTTTAGTTCTGGGCTGATAGAGAATCCAGGAGCCATGCTTTCCGACGTTCCTCCAGTCTCAGTCAAACCATTAAGTCTAGTCTTGTTACTAGAATTTTAGTTCTGCACCCCACCTTTCTCCTGCTCCGTCTGGGACTGTCTGTTGTGTTCCCTGTCGGGGCAGTCATTGGTGGTAGCCAGGCACCTTCTACTTCTTCTGGTCTCAGGCTGATGAAGTCTCTGGTTTATGTGTTCCTTTCTGTCTCTTGGGCTAACACTTTCCTTGTGTCTTTGGTGTTCTTCATTCTCCTTTACTCCAGGTGGTTGATGCTTCTTAGATGGCTGCTTGCAAGCTTTTAAGACCCCAGACACCGCTCCCCAAAGTAGGATGCAAAACGTTTACTTAATAAGCTTTGTTATGCCAGTTGACCTAGATGTCCCTAGAGAGAATGGTCCCCAGACCCCTACCCCTGCTATTCTGTCTCTCAAAGTGTTTCATTGTATTTAGGAAACTTCTTAGCTTTGGTTTAGTCCAGTTGTGCTGACTTCCCTTGTACTGTGTGCTGTCCTTCCCTTCACCTAAGATAATTCTTATCTACTATCTAGTTAGTAAATAAGCCTCACCCTC
>NW_004443996.1:10078227-10079917 GCF_000243295.1 Trichechus manatus latirostris
ATGGTGTGAGGTATGGGTCTTGTTTCAGTTTTTTGCAAATGGACATCCAGTTATGCTGGCACCATTGGTTAAAGAGACTGTCTTTTCCCCAATTAACGGACTATGGGCCTTTGTCCAGTATCAGCTGCTCATAGGTGGATGAATTAATGTCTAGATTCTCAATTCTGTTCCATTGGTCTATGTTATCTGTTGTTATACCAGTACCAGGCTGTTTCGACTACCATGGCAGTATAATAGGTTCTAAGATCATGTAGTGTGAGGCCTCCCACTTTGTTCCGCTTGAGTAATGCTTTACTTACCCGGGGCCTCTTCCCTTTCCATATGATGTTGGTGGTTTGCTTCTCCATCTTATTAATAAATGCCGTTGAAATTTGGATTGGGATTGCATTGTATCTGTAGATCACTTTGGGTAGAGTTGACATTTTCACAATGTTGACTCTTCCTATCCATGAGCAAGGTATGTTTTTCCACTTATGCAGGTCTCTTTTGGTTTCTTGCAGTAGTGTCTTCTACTTTTCATTGTATAGGTCTTTTATGTCTCTGGTTAGATTTAGTCCTAAGTATTTTATGTCCTTAGGGGCTATTGTAAATGGCACTGATTTCGTGATTTCCTCTTCGAGGTTCTCTTTGTTGGTATTAAGGAATCCAACTGATTTTTGTATCTTTATGTTGTATCCTGAAACTTTGCTGAAATCTTTTATTAGTTTCAGTAGTTTTCTTGTGGATTCTTTGGGGTTTTCTGTGTATCAGATCGTATCATCTGCAAATAGAGATACTTTGACTTCTTCCCTACCAATTTGCATGCCCTTTATTTCTTTCTCTAGCCTAATTGCTCTGGCTAGGACCTCCAGCCCAGTGTTGAATAAGAGTGGTGATAAAAGGCATCTTTGTCTGGTTCCCATTCTCAAGGGGAATGCTTTCAAAGTCTCTCCATTTAGGATGATGTTGTCTACTGGATTTGTATAAATGCCCTTAAATATGCTGAGGAGTTTCCCTTCTATTCCTATTTGTTGAGAGATTTTATCATGAATGGGTGTTGGACTTTGTCAAGTGTCTTTTCTGCATCGATTGATAAGATCATGTGGTTCTTGTCTTTGGTTTTATTTATGTGATGGATTACATTGATTGTTTTTCTAATGTTGAACCATCCCCTGCATACCTGGTATAAATCCCACTAGATCATGGTGAATTATTTTTTTGATATGTTGCTGAATTCTGTTGGCTAGAATTTTGTTGAGGATTTTTGCATCAATGTTCATAAGGGATATTGGTCTGTAATTTTCATTCTTTGTGGTGTCTTTACCTGGTTTTGGTATCAGGGTTATGCTGGCTTCATAGAATGAGTTTGGGAGTATTCCATCATTCTGTATGCTCTGAAATACCGTTAGTTGTAGTGGTGTTAACTCTTCTCTGAAAGTTTGGTAGAATTCTCTAGGGAAGCCGTCCGGGTCAGGACTTTTTTTTGTTGGGAGTTTTTTAATTACCTTTTCGGTCTGTTCTTTTGTTATGGGTTGGTTTATTTAGTTGTTCTACCTCTGTTTGTGTTAGTTTAGGTATGTAGTGACTTTCTAGAAATTTGTCTGTTTCCTCTAGGTTTTTTCAAATTAGTTAGAGTACAATTTTTCATAGTATTCTAAGTCTTTTAATTTTAGTTGGGTCTGTTGTGATATCACCTATCTCATTTTTTATA
>NW_004443996.1:10080401-10093136 GCF_000243295.1 Trichechus manatus latirostris
GTTATGTCCTCCTGGTGTATTGACCCTTTAATCATTATATAATGTCCTTCCTTATCCTTTGTGGTGGATTTTACTTTAAAGTCTATGTTGTCAGAGATTAAGTTTGCAACTCGTGCTCTTTTTTGAGCTTGATATATTTTTGCTTGATATATTTTTGCTTGATGTATTTTTTCCATCCTTTGAGTTTTAGTTTTTTTGTGTCTGTAAGGCTAAGGTGTCTCTCTGGTAGGCAGCATATAGACGGATCGTGTTTTTTTATCCAGTCTACCACTCTCTGTGTCTTCATTGCTTCATTTAGTCCTTTTACATTCAGCATAATTATTGATAGGTATGAGTTTGGTGCTATCATTTTGATGTCTTTTTCTGTGTGTTGTTCAGTTTCTTTGTTCCACTTAATTTTCTGTGCTGAGTCGTTTTTCTTTATGTATTTTCTTTTCATCTTGTTCATTGTTGTTGATTTTGTGTTTGCTGAGTCTTTATATTTTTCTAGTTTTTAATTTTGACTTTTAGAAATGTTAGTTTCCTTTTTGGTTACCTTAATATTTACCCCTATTTTCTACGTTTGTACAAGTCTTTTATTTCTTTATATTGCCTTGACTTCCTCTCCATTTGAAAAATCTATGTTTACATTTTTTAAGTCTCCCCTTTTTCTTTAATGTTGTCATCTTTTACATATTGACATTTGTTTGCCTATTTTCAGTATTTTAGCTTTGATTTATCTTTGTGACTTCCCTATCTGGGTTGATATCTGGTTGTTCTGTCCTGCATTCTAGTCTTTGGTTGTTAGCTTATGTTATTGATTTTCTAACCAGAGGACTCCCTTTAGTATTTCTTGTAATTTTGGTTTGGTTTTTGCAAATTCCCTAAACTTCTGTTTATCTGGAAATGCTCTAATTTCGCCATCCTATTTGAGAGACAGTTTTGCTGGATATATAATTCTTGGCTAGCAGCTGTTTTTTTCTTCAAGGCTTTATAAATGTCATCCTATTGCCTTCTGGCCTGCATGGTTTCTGCTGAGTATTTGGAGCTTATTCTTATTTACTCTCCTTTGTAGTTGACTTTTTGTTTATCCCTAGCCACTCTTAAAATTCTCTGTTTTTTTTTTTTTTTTTTTTTTTTGGCAAGTTTGATTTTCATATATCTTGGTGACTTTCTTTTGGGCTCTAACTCGTGGGGTTTGATGAGCATCTTGGATAGATATCTTGTTATCTTTCAAGAGATCAGGGAAGTTTTCTGCCAACAAATCTTCAACAATTCTCTCTGTATTTTCTGTTAGCTGCCTTGTTCTGGTACTCCAGTTACTTGTAGGTTATTCCTCTTGGTAGAATCCCATGTAATTCTTAGGGTTTCTTCATTTTTTTTTAATGCTTTTATCTGATTTTTCCTCAAGTAAGTTGGTGTCAAGCTTTATTTTCAGTCTCACTAATTCTGACTTCCATTGCCTCAGTTCTGCTCCTGTGATTTTCTATTGAGTTGTCTAATTCTGACATTTTATTGTTAATCTTCTGGATTTCTGATTGTTGTCTCTGTATGGATTCTTGCAGCTTGTTAAATTTGTCATTATGGTCTTCTATAATCTTTTTAATTTATTGCGTGTCCTGCGTTTGCTTAATTTCCTTCCTAATCTCTTGAAGAGTTCTGTATATTAATCTTGTATTCTGCTTCCGGTAATTCCAGGAAATTTTCCTGCTCTGGAAAATTTCTAGATCCTTTATTCTGGGAGCTTCCTGAAGCTGTCTTGAACTGCCTCTTTATGTTATTTGATATTGACGGTTGTCTCTGAGTCATCAGTAAGTTATTATGTTTATTTATTTTATGTTTGCTTACTGTGTCCTAGCTTCTTGTTTAGTTTTGATATGCCCAAATAGGCTGCTCGTGTGAGCTAGTTTGATTATTGGAAACTTTGAAGCTCTAATGTCCTGTCACCAGGTGGTTAGATATGTTACTAGGTATGTGAGCTCAGGAGTCCATCCACTCCTCCTGTATGGATTCAGCTCAGGTGCCCAGGTAGATTTCCAACAAGTGTGTGGTGCAGGCTCTCATCTACAGTCCTAAACAGGCATGGGTGATTGTTGTGGGTGCAAGCTTCTGGCTGCAGCAGGGGTACACAGTCTGAGCAAGGCAGGGGGCTGACGGCCGCCCTGAGTGTCCAGGAGGAAGGTGTGTCCGTGTTCCCTAGAGCGGGTAGGTGGGTGAGTTTTGCAGCCGGACTATGAGCACCCAATGCTGTTGGCTATACGAACTGGGGGCACCTCTTATTCTTGGGCCCCTATCGCAGGTGGCTAGGTGGCATGGGTGGAGTCACCATTCCTCAGGCCCCTGATGTGGGTAGGTGAAGACCCTGCTTAATGGGCAGAGCAGTGTCAAATGTCACAAACCTGCCACTTCACGGCTGAAACTGTTCAAGTTAGACTTCAGGTATATACCCTGTTGTACTGCAGTAATGAGGGCCTACGCTGTTTAAATGGGCCCACACAAGTCTGTGCAGGGAAAAAGGGCCCTCAAATTCCATGGATCCCTTATGCTTGTGCCTAGGCAAAAGAGCTGTGCCTACCCTGAGTTCCTGTCTTCAGGGAGCTGGAAGTTTATTTTTTCCTCTGTCTGTTAATTTGTTCCCTCCCCAAGGCTATGAGAATGGCTCAGGGCATGTGTCAGATCCTACTTCCTACCCAGGGACTTGGCAGTTGCTGAATCCAGTCTGGGACCCAGTGCAGAGCAGGGAGTGGGGAGGTAAATGGGAGAGAGGATTTCCTTAAGGGGGGTGTTTTTGATCCGCACGGTAGACCAGACCCACGTACTTGTCTTTCACAGATCGAGGGCTGCTTCTCACTCTTTCTGGGAGGCTGAGTAGACTCTGCCATTGCATCTCTCCCGGTGTGGAAAATGCCTCCCAAGCACTGCTGCTTGCCTGCCTCACCACTCACCCATGAGCTGATAAGGCTTGAAGGGCTCAGGCTCTCACTGGGTCAGGTCTGGCAACTCCTCACTGCTTCTGCATCATCTCTCTCTCCCCCTGGCACTCAGTCCGGTTCCTCAACTCTGCCTTTGATGTTCAGGACTCCTAGATTGTCATATATAAAATCGATTCACTTGTTTTTCGGGTCTTTGTTGTATGAGGGTCCACCGGAAGTGTCTGACTACTCCGCCATCTTGGCCCCGCCTCCTCTTTATTCTTAAAAATATGTTTGTCATAGTAAAAGGCTGCAATATTTGTAGTATGAAAAGTTGAAAGGATTAGTAGCGGAAATCACATGGGTGGAGTTATTATCAGTTTATTATGATACCGGTTGACTTCAGGTTAAATTCCATTTAAAAGCTTTATTTATTGTTTGCTTCAATTATCAATTTGTAAGGATTTTAAAGAGAGAATGAGCAAATGATTGCCATATGGTTTACACACTAGTGAGTGACAGGGTTCATGATAGACTTAATTTTCATGACTCTTATCTCAGTTCTCTTTATGGTATACCATGGTGTCATCTGTGTGAGATAGTCTAAGGCCTCTTAGGTTTCTGAAGATTTGTTTAATGTTGGGACAGTTTCCATTTTATTTTTCGTATACCCCTCAAGTTCTCTTTCCAAAATAAATCCCTAACACTGTGTTAGTGAAGTCCGAGGTTCTTCCGTTTATCTTTTAAGCCAGTGCTTACCTGTTTCTGGCTTTCCCTACTCCCTGATAAGTTTCTATTGATATGTCTGGAAAAACTGGTGCTATTTGCTTGGCTGTTTACTAGGAAACATTTGTCTACATCATCACTGTCCAACAGAAATATAATGTGAGTCACATATGAAATTTTAATTTTTCTAGTAGCCACAATAAAAAAGTAAAAAGAAACAAGTAAATTAATTTTAATAATATATTTTATTTAACTCAGTATATCCAAAATGCTAGCACTTCAACATGTAATTAATATAAAAAACTATTAGTGAAATATTTTACATTATTTTATACCAAGTCTGAAATTTAATGTGTATTGTAACACATAGAGAACATTTCGATTTATACTAGCCACGTTTCAATTGCTTAATAGCCACTTGTGGCTAAACCAAAACCAAACCTGTTGCCATCGAGTCAATTCCGACTCATAGTGACCCTATTGGATTGTGCAGGTCTTTATCTCTAAAATCACAATTTCAAAAGCCATGTTGTAGCTATTGGTTTTATGAATTCATGTAAAAGTCTTTCCTGATGAGTACTTTGATGTAGAATCCTGTTAGTGGTACTCTTCCCATGGGCTGACTTAGGTCATCTGTTTTCGGTGAGTTTTATTGGGGAAATTTTAGGACAGACTATTTTTAGTCCTTCTAACACTCTAATCTAGTTAGTTTTGGTGTAGTACTTATGTTTTCTGTTGTAACAATTTATATGTCAAGGTCTTAGTGTAGTGTAAAGTTCTTCCATTCAGCAAATGGAGTACTTGTTGAGCATGTATTTTGTGCCAGGCAGTGAGCTAGGTGCTAGGGATAAATGGTAAATTAAACAGAGGCCTTGTCCTCCTGGATCTTAATGGCTTGTCAAGAGAGAAAAATATTTAATAAAATAAGTGGTAAGTAGAAAAATTACAAGATGAAATGCAAGCTTCTAACAGGGTGACCTGATGTGGTCTGGGAAGGTCAGAGAGTGCTTCCTGAGGAACTGAAGTGTGGATTACTATTTTAAAGGTATATAGCAATTACCCAGGTCTCAGCTTAAATGTCACCTCCTTGACAAGGCCTTCCCTGATCAAACAATCTAAAGTAGCCTCCCAGTCTTTGTCTTATTACATCACTTTGCTTTATTGTCATCATAGTATTTGTCACTACCTGATATTTTCTTGTTTGTGAACTTTCTGTCTTTATGTGGTAGAGGCTCAATAAATATTTGGTGAACTACATATGTGAAGAGGTTGTGAGGTCCTTCCAGGGAAAGCTAACAGCATGTGCAGAGGTCCTGAGGATTCGGCTAGAGTACAGAGAGTAGAAACAGTGTCACCAGACAAGACTGCAGAAGTAGACAGGGGCCAGACCATTCAGGGTCTTGTAGGATCAGTCGTGAGGCCAACTGGAAACTACTAAAGGTTTTAAAGCAAAGAATGCTGTGTGACTTTTGCTTTTGAAAAATAGTAATTCTGGCTGCAGGGTAGAGAGAATAGATTGGAGTGAGGCTACGAGTAACTGTGGGTAGTTTGTCAGGTGTCTATGGAGTAGCCAAGAGGGAGCAATAATGATAATTTAGAGTTCTATGGTGGTGGTAGAAAAAGAGGTGTTCTTAATTGAGAGATATATGATGTGGGAGTTAAGGTAGTTAGCAGTTCTGGGTAGGGGGAGTATGACAGGAAGATTAGGGTGTTAGAGGGCTAGGGACCTTGAGTGAAGTAATAGCAGACAGATAAATGCAAATACTGCAGATGATAAATCTTAAGACATTTCTGATTTTGACTAGGTTTTGTTCCTCATGACCCAATGACTATACCTTCATCCTAAGGCATGTAGTAATCAAAAAATAAAAGTTCCCATTAAAAAACCTGTCTTTCCCAATGTACACTGAAGTAGTCTGAACAACCTCAATAAAGTAAACCATGCTCCCCTCAGTTCATTGTAGTAACAGGTTTCCATTTCATTATCATTTGAGTTTAACAAAGTAATTTTATTATTTCCAGGTTAGGAAACTGAGAAAATATTTGCTGTATCAAGTTGATTATTCAGTGAGGGAATTTATTATAACAAATAAATAAAGAACTTTTCAGCAGTCACTGGGAAAAGAATTTTGTTGAACTTTCAGTTGTGATGGTATTCATTGTAATGGGATTTTATCTACTCATCTTAACACTGCATTTTGAGCCAGTCTACAGTTATTTCTTAATAATCTATTTTTGTCCATAATGGTAATATTGTAGAATGCCATAATAGTCCCTATTTTTATACCATGAGTTGACGTAATATGCAGTTTTGAGGTTCATGGTATATGGTTATTTCTAGAAGCTCCTGGTAGATAATATGCTGATATTTCCTAAGTGAAATGCAACTTTGGGATCATCTGTATGTTTTTCTAAGGCTTTGAACCTGTTGTAATTCAGGTAAGAGGCTAGGTAATAAATATTTTAGGCTTCAAAGGTCACATACAGTCTCTGTTGCGTATCTTTTTTGTTTGTTTGTTTAAATATAAAAACCATTCTTAGCTCACAGACTGTATATGTACAAAGACTTATGGGGTCTGGATTTGGCTTGCAGGCTGCAGTTTGCTGACCCCTGGCTAAGGTCTCTATATACTAATATAAACCGATTGCTGTCGAGTCGATTCCAGCTCATAGCGACCCTATAGGATAGAGTAGAACTGCTCCACAGGGTTTCCAACGAGTGCTGGTGCATTCAAACTGCCAGTCTTTTGGTTAGCAGCTGAGCTCTTAACCACTGTGCCACCAAGGCTCCATATACTAATATACTTTGATTAGTTAAATGTCACATAGAGCATTGGTTTGGAAACTTATTTGTATTTTAGCAGCAAATCCTTTTTTTTAACTAACATCTGAAATGAAACCCCCAAGTATAAAGGAGAGATAGAACAGAGCCACTGTGTTTTATCCTTTGAATGTATCATGGGGCCTGCCAGAATATAATTCGAATACCAGTTCTTATGGATTGAATTGTGTCCCCCAAAAATATATGTTGCAAATCCTAACCACTATCGCTTTGAGTTGGAATCGACTTGACAGCAATTGGTTTGGTTTCGGTTTTATACCTGTGTATGTAATCCTGTTTGGAAATAGGGCTTTCTTTGATGTTAATGAAGCCCATGTCAGTGTAGGGTGTGTCTTAAGCCAATCACTTTTGAGATATAAAAGGAGCAGATTAGGCACAGAAGCAAGCAAGCACAGATGGAGAAAGATTGATGCCACCTGGAGATCACCAAGGACCACCCCCACCCCAGGAACAGAAGCTGAAAAGAGACAAGCACCTTCCCCAAAAACCAACAGAGAGAGAAACCCTTTCCCTAGAGCTGGGCTTGTAGCCTCCTAAACTGTGAGAAAGTAAATTTCTGTTTGTTAAAGCCCCCCATTTATGGTATTTCTGTTATAGCAGCAGTAGATAACTAAGATACCAATGATAGTGTCAGATGAAAAACAGTGAAGGTTTGTCTGTTCTTACTGTGGTAGAATTGGATGTTAATGAGAGATTCTGTTTGTCACATTTTCTGTGGCCTTTTAAATAGCAGAGTCCTAAAAATACCAGTTCTGGTATTTGAGCCCTAACTCTGGTTAATGAGCCCTAACTATTTGGACTGTCTTTATTTTAAACACCTTTCCTCGTCTCCTATTGATACTTTATAAAATCAGCAATTATGCATATAAGGAACTCTTACTGAGCTATGTTATTCATATAATGTCCATGGAGTAAATGCTGTTAAATTAGTATGCATGGATTCATCTGAACCAGATTGATAATACTCCTAAGACCTTTAGGCAAAATAAATCAGGTGCTCTGTGTTACTTTTCATTTCTAATACTGATTTTATCACAGGGACACGATGATGAAGTATTTGTTTTGGAAGCACATCCGTTTGATCAAAGGATCATACTTTCAGCGGGTCATGATGGGAACATTTTTATTTGGGACCTTGACCGGGGGACCAAAATTCGAAATTACTTTAACATGGTAAGGAAAATCTGTGTTTAGTTCATATTCACACTGACTCCTCTTATATGATATCTTGGTAATTAAAGTATACCTTCTGCCAAGGAACTTCTTGTCATCTGTGTTTAAGTTAGTAAAATAACTCAGAGAATGAATTAAGACCTGAGAATAAGGCCAATCCAGAAAAAGGCCTTTCAGGGCAATTGTATTATCTTGGTGTCAGCATTTTCCAAGTTCTGGTCCCCATCCCTGAAACTCTAGAAACTCAAATTTATTAAACTTGTGGAGCTACACTAACCAAACTCACAAAATGATTAATGTTTAAACTATAATCCTAATTCATAAATTGCAGCAGTGACTGTAATACTAATATCTGCCTCTAGTAAACCCCATATGGCTTAATTAGTAATCAGAGGTTGTTTGGTAAACATAAAATTGGAGATACAGATTCTCTCAAGATACATTTCATGCAAACCATGGAAAAAAATCTGACTTTATCTCTTCTCCCAGTAGAACACCCTTCTGTGGTGATGGGAATACTCATATCCACCATATTTAGTGTCCCACTCTGAAGAATAGTTGTAAATAAACATTTCTAAATTGTTGCCCTTTTAGCTCCCTTTTAAAGGCTTTATATAGATCCAGTGTTATAACACTCTCTGTCTTTTGTTAGTAGAATTGATTTGTGTGTTTTAATTTTAGGCTGATTATTTTAAGGCTCAATTGTTTTACAGCTTTAGATGTGACGATAATATTCTGACTGTGCTGAGACAGCACTTTTGTCAATTTAATTAGGTTTGGGTCTTTTTAAAAACCTTCTCAGTCACCTATTTACTATTTTTTTGAGGTACGACAATGCTAGTAATGATTGATGGTATCCATTGCCTTTTGATTCTCCTTAATTTCTCTCAGAGCTTTACTGTTTCAGTATGGTTCTGGCTACAGAAGCCTAAGAGAGTACATTGGAATATTGATGCATCACAGAATCCAAGCTATTAGCAAGGAGAAGCTATCACCTACTTATTATTTGAAAATTACTCTTAAGATGACTTAGAAAGACTCTTCTAAATTTCAGATTGAAGGTCAAGGTCATGGTGCAGTGTTTGATTGTAAATTTTCACCAGATGGAAACCATTTTGCCTGCACAGATTCTCATGGGCATTTGCTGCTTTTTGGTTTTGGGTGCAGTAAATATTATGAAAAGGTTAGTATATTTCATTTTTGTTATAGACCGCAATTTGGGATTTTATCATTCATAAATTTTGATTGAAGTCTTCCATTTAATAGGGGTTGTGTGTTAATATACATAAAATAAGAAAGTTGCCTTTCTTGGTAAACGTTTCTGTCATTGCCAGCACTTTAGGCTTGGCAGTGGGAATAACTCTTAAGATACAGTGTGATTAATGTAGGTATAAAAATTCATTAGGATATCCTTTTGCTTAGAACTGATTCTGGGTACCACCCTTCAGGTGTAATAGGGAATGACCCTCCCAGAACGTATCCTCTGATTACCATAAATTATTTGTATGGGAATAAACAGCTAGTGACTGACTGTATTTATTTTCTTGGCTGCCTATTTTACCTATTATTAATCCTATTGAAATATTTTGGAAGCTAGCTTAATTGGTTTATTATATTTTGTTAGCTGTGAATTTTGAATAGATTTTATAATCTTGGAGTTGGAAGAGAACTCAGAAGCACTGAATTTAGCCCAATACTTGTATCACCTTTGAGTGCCTTTGATGTGATTGATATTTGCCTGTCTTACCATTAATATTTCATCTATCCTTATGTGGATAAAAATAAGCAAGGAAAACATAGTTATATTGGGGTGTATGATTTTTGCAACAGAAAAAGAATACCTAGCTTTTTTCACTGCATTATTGCTTTACTTCTTCGTATCACAGTTCGAGAAATATCACACAGGGCCAAAAATTAACACACATTTTAGGATGTTTTTGGGAAACTATGGGACCTCCATCTAGTTAATTCACTTCTACTTAGGGCGAACATGTTGGCAACAGAAGACTACAGGAGAATGCAGGATTTGCCTGATTTGAAAAATATGCCCTAAGAATTAAAATACATGTTCTTATCTATAAACTCCCTGTGTATGTTAAATACTAAAAATCTGTCTTAAAGATTCCAGATCAGATGTTCTTCCACACTGATTATCGACCTCTTATTCGTGATGCTAACAACTATGTATTGGATGAACAAACCCAACAAGCTCCTCACCTCATGCCTCCTCCATTCTTGGTGGATGTTGATGGAAACCCTCATCCCACAAAATTCCAACGGCTAGTACCAGGACGGGAAAATTGTAAGGATGAACAACTTATACCACAGCTGGGTTATGTGGCTAATGGTATGTTTTCTCCAAAATCAAATTTAAAACATTTTACAAAATGTTGTACTTGCTGTGCTTGCTAAACTCTGGAGTAGGTTAATACTTTTATTAATTTTCAATTGTATAGTACTGTTTACCTTACAGGGTACTTTTACATTATTTATCTCATGTGGACACAAGTAGGTGTCTTAGTTATCTAGTGGTGCTATAACAGAAATACCACAAGCGGATGGCTTTAACAAACAGAAGTTTATTCTCTCAGAGTTCAGGAGGCTAGAAGTCTGAATTCAGGATGCCACCTCCCGGGGAAGGCTTTCTCTGTCAGCTTTGGGGGAAGGTCCTTGTCATCATTCTTCCCTGGGTCTAGGAATTTCTCAGTGTAGGGACACCGGGTCCAAAGGATGCGCTCCACTCCTGGCTGTTGGAGGTCCCTCTCTCTCTGGCTCCCTTCTCTCTCCTTTTATCTCTTGTAAGATAAAAGGTGATGCAGGCCACACCCAAGGGAAATTCCCCTTATATTGCATCAGGACTATAACCTGAGTAAGGGTGTTGCATCCCACCCTAATCCTCTTTAACATAACCAAATCTTACCTCATTAACCACAGGCAGAGATTAGAATTTATAACACATAGGACAATTACCTCCAATCACAAAATGGAGGACAACCACACATACTGGGAATCATGGCCTGGCCAAGATGACACATATTTTGGGGGGATGCAATTCAATTCATGACAGTAGGTTAGGACAAAAAAGCATACCCTCGAGTAGAGAATGTGATGACCTTCTTAGAAACCTTGAACATATCCTTCTGTTATCCCTTAACAGTATTCACTTCTAGTAATGATTAAAGGTACTAACTTTAGTGTGTTAAGCTTTATAGCTGGTCACATTCCATCACTCATAGTATATAGTTAATGGACCTAAGAGAGGAAGAAACTTCAAAAACTACAGACTGAAAAATAGCTATTTGCCTGTCATTATGTTTGAAATACAAAGAATTACTGAGTATTGGGGAGAGGGACGTAAGTGCTTTAATAACACAATCTTGGAAGATACTGGGGAAGCAAACATGAGTGTGGTGCATGATGTGAGGTTAGTAGAATAAAACACTGGAATAAGCTGTTCTGTCTCAAAGCAATTTGATCTCTTCTGATTGGAATATTTTTCCCTATTTATACTGATTCCTCCAAGCCCCCAACACCCTGGAGCACATTCATGTCTTAGATTGTTATTTGTAGTTTTTCTGCCAGGTATAAGGTAGTGAGTTATTGATTTGCAAATGGAATTTCATTTCTTTACTAGGGAATTAAGACTTGAATTGACCCTGTAGGGTGAAATTCTGCACATCCTTTTTTAATATTCTCTTGTAAGGGTTTGTAGAGCTCATATTTATTAAACAAGGAGGAAAGGCATGAATATTAAATCATAGATTAAATTATAAACCTGAATAAAAGATCTGTAATCTGTCATGCTTCATTTCTTGTAAGAGCTGATCTCTTGGTTAACTCTATCAGATACCATTTAGTTTTACTAGAGGACAGGATGAAAAACAGTTCAAAGATGTATTTAAGAAAAAGATCATAGAAGTAAATATTTTATTCAGAAATAATCATTAAATGTATTGTAAACAGGAGCCCTGATGGCACAGTGGTTAAAGCACTCGGCTTCTAACTGAAAGGTCAGCAGTTCAAATCCACCAGCTGCTCCGTAGGAGAAAGATGTGGCGGTCTGCTTCTGTAAAGATTTACAGCCTTGGAAACCCTATGGGGAAGTTCTGCTCTGACCTAGAGGGTTGCTGTCTATGTGTCGGAATGGACTTCAAGGCAGTGGGATTGGTTTTTATTGTGTGTGTGTATCATAAAAAGTAATTTTTCTATTCTTCAAAATACTGAGGTGCTATCAAAACATAATATTTGAAAGACCATAATTTTGACTTCTGATCAGACAGGAAATTCTCATGAAAGAAAGATACAAAACCTTTTATGTATCTGTGATTGAAATTATTTAAACTCTACTAGAATTTCTATTTATGCCCGACTTTTAGCTTGGAATTTACTATGGAGAAAATTAATTTTAAAATGAATTATTTAATTGTTATTTTATAAGATAAGAAGACACTCAGTAATGCCTAATTTGGAGATATTGGTTAAATCAAACATAAAAGCTGACATCAAAACATTTAAGTGTTGAATTAAAAAAAATTTGATTAAAATGTTTTGTTTGATATATGCTTTAATTCATCTAGGAACTCATGAATTCATTTGTTTTTACTGTATTTAGGGCATACTAAAGTGTAAGTAATTTTGTGACTTTATCTTTGGTCTCATTAAGGTGATGGTGAAGTGGTAGAACAGGTAATTGGACAGCAGACCAGTGATCAAGATGAGAGTATTCTTGATGGAATAATCAGGGAGCTACAGAGAGAACAAGACCTGAGACTAATTAATGAAGGAGATGTTCCACATTTTCCAGTTAATAGATCATACTCTGTTAATGGTGGTAAGTGTTTATATGTTTGTAAAAGGTACAATGAAATGTACTGTAATTATTTTACTTGTACCAAGTCATTGCATGTGAGGAATAGTTTGTTTTTAAATAAGAACTACATTTAAAAAAATTTTTTTATTGTACTTTAGATGAAGGTTTACAGAACAAATAGTTTCTCATTAAACAGTCAGTACACGTATTGTTTTATGACATTGGTTAACAACCCCACGACATGTCAACACTCTCCCTTCTCAACCTTGGAGGACCTTTTTTTTGGTGAAAAT
>NW_004443996.1:10094919-10167548 GCF_000243295.1 Trichechus manatus latirostris
GTTTGTTCTCAGATTGAAGGACTCATTTAATAAGTCTCGTAAGTTTGGTTTGGTTTTTACATATTCCCTTAATTTCTGTTTATCTGGAAATGACCTAACTTCACCATCATATTTGAACGAGAGTTTTATAGGATATATTATTCTTGGCTGTCAATTTTTTTCTGTCAAGGTTTTATATATGTCATCCCATTGCCTTCTTGCCTGCATGGTTTCTGCCGAATAACTGAGCTTACTCTTATTGTTTCTCCTCTATATGTGACTTTTTGTTTTTCTTGAGATGCTCTCAGGATTCTTTGTCTTTGGTTTTAGTAAGTGTGATTATGATATGCCTTGTTGTTTTTATTTTGGTGTCTAACCTATATGGGGCTCATTGAGCTTCTTGGTTGGATGGTCAGCTTTTCATCTTTCGTGATATTGGGGAAGTTTTCTGTCACCAGTTCTTCAAAGATTCTCTCTGTGGTTTCTGTTTTCTCCCCCTGTTCTGGAACTCCAATCACTCGCAGATTTTTGCTTTTGATTGTATCCCACATAATTCGGAGGGTTTCTTCATTTTTCGTTCTTTTTTTCTGATTTTTCCTCAGAGTTGTATCCAAGTGTTTGTCTTCAGTTTCACTGATCCTGTCTTCCATTGTTTCAAACCTGCTCCTCAGCCCTTCTGTGACACTGTCCATTTCTGAAATCTTGTTGTTTATCTTTTGGATTTATAATTGTTGTTTTTGTATGATTTCTAGTTGTGAATTTATTTTAACATTTCGTTCGTCTATTATTTTCTTGAACTGTTGCATTTTTTGTCTGCATTTTCCATGAATTTGTCTATTTTTTCCTCATTTTTGTCTGCTTTTTGCTTCAACTCTTGAATAATTCTAAATATTAGAGATTTGAATTCCCTATCAGTTAGGTCTAGTGCCTTTTCTTCTAGTGGAAGGTCATCTGGTGTTTCTTTTTGGATGCGTATTGGAACCATCCTGTCCTGTTTCTGTAAATGTTTTGATATCGTCTTCTGTCTTTGGGGCATTCAGTGGTTATTTTCCTCGTGTATTGATTGTAGATTTGTTTGTTTTGTCCTGCTTTTTTATTTGGTTATGTCTGAGCAGGCGGGCTGTGCATTATTTGTTGTGTGCTCGTCTGTGGGCACGATACTTTTCACCTCCTTCTCCAACGGGCAGGGTCAGTCGCTCAGGTATGGTACACCAGGGCAGGTCCAGCTGAAGGAGAGTTGCTGGGATGGGTTTTTTGTGGCACTTACCAGGGCTGACAGTGCGGACTGGGAATCAGTGCAGTGCGAGTTCCAGTAGGCTGTGCCTGTGCTTCTTGGGAGTGTGATGTTCAGCGCATGGTGCAGGTAGGCAGGACAGCGGGCCTAGATTGTGATGTGTGGAGCTAAGATGGGTATGGGAAAGATGAGAGAGAGGAGAGAGGAACAGGAGCCAAAAACATACACACAAACAAAACAGAGTGCTAAGGGAGGTTAGTATTGGATTGGAGAATGAGAGAATGAGAAATGGGGAAAAACAAAGGTGAGAAAAAAGGGTGAAAGACAAAAATGAATAAGAGAGAGAAGAAAACAAAACAAAGAAACAAAAAAAAAAACAAAAAGGGAAAAAAAGAAGAAAATAGAAATGCCCCCAGAGATGTCCCTGTACATATGCGCAGAGTAAGGGAGTAGCTTCCAAGCCGCGTGGTACTACCTGGTTAGAAGGGGCTTCCAAGCCAAGAAAATAAAAAACAAACAAATCAAAACAGAACAAATCAGAGCAAACAAACAAACAAAAAAGCCCCGGGGGTCCCACCAGCATGGCGGCACAGTCCTGGAGGCAGTTTCACAGTCAAGTGTTGTTTCGCAGCCTTTCGAGAAGAAGCAAAATGGTGCACAGAGCCAGGTATTTGAGAGAAAGGAGGAGGAGGTGGTGAGAGGTAAGGAAGAAATCTAAAGAAGTGGAAAAAAACAACACCAGCAGCCAACAAAAGGCACTCAGGGAGCTGGCCAGTGCAGGAGGGTGGAATCCAGGCGACACTGGGGTGAAGCTGGTGCTTCCCGGCCAAGAGACTGTGGCTGCAAGAAGCAGAGTAGGCTAAGTGATGGTGAAGAAAGGAGGGGTGTGGGAAAGCCTGTATTACTCATTATCAGTTGTTCTGTCTCCTGCTGGAAGCTCCGTGAAGCTGCTTTCTCGTATTCCCTGTTTGCTGATATCCGATAGGAGTCCACGATGGCGGATCCGTGCTGCAGTAGCTGATAGCAGACCTCTGCATGTATCTCTCCTCGCTCTCTGTTCTCTGTCCTTTCTTATTCCATTCATTTCTTGGCTGAGTTCTTTATCTCTTCATTTGATGCTTAGGGTTTCAGGATTGACATGTGATTGTGTTTGACTTAGTTTTTCTGATCTTTGCTGTGGAGGGACGGCATGGTGCTTCTGACTGTAGCGCCATGTTGCCTGCAAGTCCAGAGCTACATTTTTATTCATTTACAAGTATGATATATATACCAAAGTGCTATAATCTCGGCCTTACCATTTGTCACTAAAATAAGTTAGCATCTCTTTAGAAATACTGGTGGTGTATTTTTAATATACCGTTATCTTTTAACTCGGTAATTTTCATTCTTTAATTTTGTTTCAATAACTGTGGTGCTGCAATAAGTCCAGCCCCTTTGCAGTGGTACCAAACCTTAATAAGGTTTGTAAAATTAAAGCCACCATAAATTTAGAAATTACTACCAAAAAAATTGACCCTCTCGTTTAGAGGAAAGCAACATACCACCTTCTTCTCTTTAATTTACGAAAATGCATTAGAAGACAAGAAGCTCTCTTTTTAAGGAATACAAAGGCATTTTCTGAATTGACTTTCACAACAATTTGATCTTAATACTAGTAGAAATAATTGTGCAACTAATTAGTCTATCTTAAAATGAGTATTCAAATCTGTTGTATCTCTTCCTTCACTTTGTATGAAGTGTGCCTATTCATCTGAGTTTTATATAAATCTTCTATGAATTTTATCAAGAGCTGTTCTAATCTTAAATGTCGTCATCTTGTGGGAATTTTGGCAGATTGTTTCTTTTTATATTTTTGTAATTGACATCATTTAATTTGGTAACATGACATTTTGGGGCCACAAAAATGAATAAGACAATTTAAATTTGAGGTTATTCACAGATATTTGACTCATTTTCTGATTTCTTAGTATCTTATAAATTTAAGATAAAAATGACTCTTCATTCAGGTTATTTGGAGCACCTAACTCAGTTAAGATTTCCTAAACCTGAAACAAGATGAGAAGTGGGCTGATAATCCCATATTTTCAGGTCCTTTATTTTTAAGACATAAAGCCCTGATTTAAAAGTCTGTTAATCAAGTCAGCATTCAGCTCTACATTCAATACTAGGTTTCTGTGGATAGATTTGAAATGCCATTTAATCAAAGAGACCCCTTTGACTTTTATGTGTAATGTTCATTTGTTTGGGGGATTTTTCTGAGGTTTATTTTAACAGTTGAATGTTTCTGTTTCCATTTTTATTTGGAGATATAAGAAAAATTAACAAGAGCTTTTTTTAATTGTTGTAGTTGAAGTGAAAGTTTACAATTCAAGTTAGTCTCTCATGCAAAAATTTATACATACATTGTTATGTGACCCTATTTGCTCTCGCTGTTTATACTGTGACAGCACACTCCCCTTTCCACCCCTGATTTCCCGTGTCCATTCAACCAGATCCAGGACTTTTCTCTGGGACTAAAAAGAATACTAAAAGTTCCATTACTTTTTTTTTCTTTCTTTCATTGCTCACCAGTCTTGAAAATGATAAAGTTTTTTGTTGTTGTTTACAGTTTTTCTTACAAAGCATTTTTGAAATACTTCATTTATTTATTCCAAAACCTTTTAATGGCAAAGATAAGATAGAATTTACATTAAAAAGCTGCTTCCTGATTGACTCACGGAACTATTACTGGTAAACATTTGTGAATCTCCCAAATCATGTTAAATACACTTTTTTTTAAAATTCAGTGAGCATTTAGTAGATGACAGCTGTTAAAATGTTTTGAAAAAAATTAAAAGATGTATAAAAACTTTAAACATTTATTGAGTGCCTGTTTTATTCATAACACTATGAAAAAACATAAAGGAGGTATTAAAAATGTAGGACAAAGGGGATAGCAGTACTGTCCAGCAGCATTATCTTTGAATCTCCTGTTTTACTTAGAACTCTGATCTGGAGCCTTTGCTCAGAAAGTGTTACCTTTCGCTGTTTTTGTTTTAGCTCTGAGAAGTCCAAATATGGACATACATTCTTCCCCAAATATCGGACTTCGACGTAGCGGGCAAATTGAAGGTGTTCGACAAATGCATAACAATGCTCCTCGGAGCCAGATGGCCACTGAAAGAGATCTCGTGGCATGGAGCAGAAGAGTGGTGGTCAATGAACTAAATCATGGAGTTAGTAGGTGAGTCAGTCAGGTAATGTTCCTAAGAAAAGTTAAAGCTTTATTTTTTTAGTAAGTAAATTAATATGCCTATGTTAGCTGGGGGAAACCCTGGTGACATAGTGGTTAAGAGTTTGGCTGCTAACCAAAAGGTCGGCAGTTCGAATCCACCAGGCACTCCTTGGAAACCCCATGGGGCAGTTCTATTCTGTCCTATTTGGTCACTATGAGTCGGAATCGACTTGACAGCAACGGGCATGTTTTTTTTTTTTTTTTGGTTCTTATATTAGCTGAGGGCCCTGGTGGCACAGTGGGTAAGAGCTTGGTTCTCACCAAAAGGTCGGTAGTTCAAATTCACCAGCTGCTCCTTGGAAACCCTATGGGGGCAGTTCTACTCTGTCCTATAAGGTCACTATAAGTCAGAATCAACTCGGCGGCAATGGTTTTTTAGTTTATATTAGCCTAGTGACTGAGATATTTCCTAATCCAGATGAGTCATACATTACTATCTTCACATTATACCCATTAGTTCATTCTCTAACAAATATTTAATGAGTATCTATAATTTGCTGAAGATAATTCAAAAAAGGCTATAGCCATACATCAACAGAAGACTGCCAGAAATTCAGGCTAGATTCAGAAGAGGATTTGGAATGAGAGAGATCATTGCTGATGTCAGATGGATCTTGGCCAAAAATAGAGAATAACAAAAAGACGTTTACCTGCATTTTATTGACCATGCGAAGGTATTCCACTGTGTGGATCATAACAAATTTTGGATAACATTGCGAAGAATAAGAATTCCAGAACACTTAATCGTGCTCATGAGGAACCTGTACACAGAACAAGAGGCAGTCGTTTGAACAGAACAAGGGGATACTGTGTGGTTTAAAAGTGGAGAAAGTGTGCAGCAGGATTGTATTCTTTCACCTTACTTATTCAATATATGTGCTAAACAAATAATCCAAGAAGCTGGGCTATGTGAAGAGCACGGCATCAGGCTTGGACAAAGACTCATTAACAACCTGTGATATGCAAATGACAAAACCTTGCTTGCTGAAAGTGAAAATGAAGATGACTTGAAGCACTTACTGATGAAGGTAAAAGACTTCAGCCTTCAGCATGGATTACATCTGAACATAAAACAAAAATCCTTACAACTGGACCAATAAACAATATCATGTTGCATGGCAAAGAAATTGAAGATGTCGAGGATTTCATTCTTCTTGGATCAACAATCAGTACCCACGGGAGTGCAGTCAAGAAATCAAGTGACATAGTGCATTGGGCAAATCTGCTGCAAAAGACCTCTTTAAAGTGTTAAAAAAGCGAAGATGTCACTTCGAGGACTAAAGTGCACCTGACTGACAATAAGGTGTTTTCCATCACCTCATATGCATTTGACAGCTGGACAATAAAAAGGGAAAACACAATTGTCACATTTGAACTGTGGTGTTGCTGAAGAATGTTGAATATACCATGGACTACCAGAAAAACAGATCTGTCCTGGAGGACATGCAGCCAGAAGAACAAACAAATCTGTCCTGGAGGACATGCAGCTAGAATGCTCCTTAGAAGTAAGGATGGCAAGACTTTGTCACAGTTACTTTGAACGTGTTATCAGAAGGGATCAATCCCTGGAGAAGGACATTATGCTTGGTAAACTAGAGGATCAGTGAAAAAGAGGAAGACCCTCAACAGAATGAATTGACACAGTGGCTGCAACAGTGGGCTCAAATATAGCAACAGTTGTGAGGATGTCATAGAACTGGCAGCATATGGTTCTGTCATACATAGGGGTCCCTATGAATTAGAGGCAACTTGAGGACACCTAACTAACAACAACAACAGTATCTATAATTTGCTCAGTGTTATGCTAAATGCTTTGGGGAATACTGAAGAATACAAAGCATGGTTTCTGTTTTCCGTGAGTTTATAGTCTAGGTTAGAAGATAAGAATACAGATATTATTAAGTAAGAACATGAGGCCATATGTGATTAAATGTAAGTGATACATGGGTCCAAAATCCAATAGTGATTCAGAGGAGAAGGACGTTTGCTTGATGTTGGAGCAGTTTGGGAGTGTGATAGAGATATGTATTAGACCCTAGTGCTTAGGGTATATTTAGAAATGGCATGTAAGTAGGCTTCATTGGATAAAATGATTTCATTAGGATGGATTCCAGACTTAGAATCCTGTCCTTATTTGTAAACTCTAACCATTTGCTGGAAAATCAACTCTAAATAATCCATAACAACAGAAAATAGATTTAGAAAAGAGAAAGGACGTTTACAGAGAACATAAAAATTCATTTTAATCTACCTATGTATCTCCCTAACCAAGCCTTTTACAGATCAGAGAGCAAGTAGCAAAATTGATTTGGTTTCACCTTTTTTTCTACCTTCTACTGTAATAGGCAGTAGCAGTAATAAGAAAAAAGAGAATATAGTTAATTTATGAACTGAGTGCTAACCCCTAGCAGTAGAGGAATTTGAAATAATTCTTTTCTCAAAATTTGAAAGCATTTTTAATCCTGGTTTTAGACTGTTAGTTTGTTTTTTGATGATTTTCTGATAATTATGTTGATCTTTGATTTGTTGTTAGGGTTCAGGAAGAATGTCGAACTGCAAAAGGTGACATAGAAATTGGACTTTATACAGTTGAAAAGAAGAAAAAGCCATCTTATACTACTCAAAGGGTAAGTTTTGTTTTATCGTACTTTAGGGTACAGTATTTGCAAATGCCATGTTTTTGAAAGGCGGCAGATATGTGTTAAGGGACTTATTTTTGTAGCTGTCTGCATACAGGGGACATGTTTTTTGAATCCCAAATTGGCATTTAAAAAAAAAAAAAGCCAAACCCATTGCCATCAAGTTGATTCTGACTGGTAGTAACCCTGTAGGACAGTAGAACTGCCCCGTAGGGTTTCCAAGGCTATAAATCTTTATGGAAGCAGATTACCACATCTTTCTCTCAAGGAGCGGCTGGTGGGTTCAAACCACTGACGTTTCAGTTAACAGCCAAGCACTTAACCACTGTATCATTAGAGCTCCTTCATATATTTCTTCATATTTCCTATTATTAATAAGAAAATTATACAAAATCAAAACAGTCTCAGAAAATCTAGGATGTAGTCATTGTTGATTTAGGATGTTTATATTAAAATACCATTTTCATATGGTTAAAGTACAACTTAAAAAATATTGCCTAATCATTAATCACAAAGTAAAACAAATGCTCAATTCCTTAGGCAAGAGGTTGGCAAACTATAGCCCGTGGGCCAAATCCAGTCTGTCGCCTATTTCTGTTAATGAAGTGTTATTGGAACACAACCACACTTATTCATTCATGTATTTTCCATAGCTGCTTTCATGCTATAAAGACAGAGTTGAGTAGTTGCTACGGAGACCGTATGGCCCGCAAAGCTGAAAATATTTACCATCTGGCCCTTTACAGAAAGTTTGCCGACCCCTGCCCTAGGCCTTTTCATGGCCTACCTATTAATATGGGAGCAAAATATGATCTATACTTTGAGACGCACTGGACTCATATTCCCAATAGAAGCTGCTAAGCATGGAGTAGGATTCCAGCATCCCATTAGGTACATGGTAAGCGTCTTTCTAGTACTCTCAGGTTCACCAAGCTAGGGGCATAAAAGTGTACAATTTTATTCTCAGATCTAATCATAATTCTTGAAGAGTATGGTAACTTAAAGAATCTAGGATGAATTTGTTAAAGAAATGTAAGCAGTGGGCCCTGAATTTTAAATGTTGTTTCAGTATTGATAAACACAATGTTAGGTAATCATCATATGAATATCTCCAAATATTCTGAGATCATTTTGATTTCTGCTTTTTTAATTTCTCTTGTAGTTTTGTTAGCTTATTTGATGTTCTCCGGTAAAATTATTTTCTTAGAGAGTTTGAATGACTCAGATGCAAGACTTTCATCCTTTTTTTCCTGCTACGTTGATTTGTCAAAGATCTGAGACTGATAGGGTAGTTGGATCTGTAGACACTTATATTGAAAATGAGAAATATTTGTATATAAGATGAGAAACTGGCCCTTGACATTGATTTATAAGACTTCTATAATGTTGTTTGCTTCTACTGATGTATTAGAGTTATAGCTTTACCAAATAGCATATCAGTATAACATTTTATACTTGTAAAGATTTGAATAAAGTAATTTTCACTTTAAATTTCAGTGGTTAATAATGAAATCCTTATTTTGACCTGTTTACTAAATGGATATACTGCCAAGTCCTGCTATAACCATAAGTGAATTATCCATAATGACTCAATGTTCTTTTCTTATGCATTGTCCACATATAGTAGGACCAAGCCTCAGTGAGAGTAGGGATAAAGCATGGCATGAGGTTGTGTGTATCTGTGTGCCTTGTTATATTCCAAAAATGAAATTATGCATTATTTATTATATTTAGATTACTTTGAGTCCTTTACCTTGTATTGATATAGGTAATCTAAAGTTGATTTAATTATTTCACTTTTGATTTTTAACAACTCTCCCCTGGGCCAAGTTCCTTTTCTCTGTGAGGGGTTGGACCAAATTATTTCTAAATTAATTCAATTCTTAAGAACCTATGGATGCTAATCTAGAGTGAACAAAAGTATGGTTGCTGAAACCTAATTATGTGTTTTAACATTTTAGACAAGTTCCTAAAAGTTTTTCATATAACATATTACATTAAGAAATACATATTCATAGATATGATATAGATATCTTGCTTCATCCTGTAATAACTGTGAACAATACAGTATTTCGAAATTCTGAGCGAGCAAATTCTTGTGGCTCAAACCTTCAGTACTGTCTTTTAATTTATTTGCAAAGTTCTCAAAATTACAGAGTGATCAATAATAATGGTATAGTTATATCTTGAGGTTCTGTTTAAGGAACCTTAATTGATTGGCTTTAAATATGTTCATTTTTGTATGTTCACTGAATTGTTGATTTTCATTTTATAAAATATGTTTTCCTTATCTTTTATAGAATGATTATCAGCCTAGTTATGGGCGGTCTTTACGAAGGACACAGCGCAGGCGTCAGCATACTTATCAAACACGTTCCAACATAGAGCATAATTCGCAGGCATCATGTCAAAATTCAGGTGTACAGGAGGACTCAGACAGCTCCTCAGAGGTTAGATATATGCTATTATTTATTCAATGTAACTTTTTATTTCTCATTTTTTATCATTAATTTGGGTTTACTTTTCCAGGTCACTTCTCTAAGATAAAATTATTTCAGTCATTTTCTTTCTTTTTTTTTGTTGTGCTTTAAGTGAAAGTCACAATTTAAGTTAGTTTCTCATACAAAAATATATACACACATTGTTATGTGACCCTAGTTGCTCTCCCTATAATGTGACAGCACACTCCTCCTTTCTACCCCAGATTTCCCATGTCCATTCAACCAGCTTCTGACCTTCTCTGCCTTCTCATCTCGCCTCCGGACAGGAGCTGCCCATTTAGTCTCATGTATCTACTTGAGCTAAGAAGCACACTCTTCACAAGTATCATTTTATGTCTCATAGTCCAGTCTAATCTTTGTCTGAAGAGTTGGCCTTGGTAATGGTTTTAGTTCTGGGCTAATAGAGAGTCCAGGGGCCATGTCTTCCAGGTCCCTCCAGTCTCAGTCAAACCATTAAGTCTGGTCTTTTTACTAGAATTTGAGTTCTGCACCCCACTTTTCTCCTGCTCCATCAGGGAATCTCTGTTGTGTTCCCTGTCAGGGCTGTCATTGGTGGTAGCTAATCACCATCTAGTTCTTCTGGTCTCAGGCTAATGGAGTCTCTGGATTATGTGGCCTTTTCTGTCTCTTGGGCTAATATTTTCCTTGTGTCTTTGGTGTTCTTCATTCTCCTTTGGTCCAGGTGGGTTGGGACCAATAGATGCATGTTATCCTTTGTGGTGGATTTTACTTTAAAGTCTGTTCTGCAGAGATTAATGTTGCACTCCTGCTCTTTTTTGGTTGTTGTTTGCTTAATATATTTTTTCCATCTTTTGAGCATATAGGCAGCATATAGACAGATTGTATTTTTTAATCCATGATGTCACTCTCTGTCACTTTATTGGTGCATTTAGTCCATTTACATTCAGCATACTTATTGATGGGTATGAGTTTAGTGCTGTCATTTTAATGTCTTTTTTTTTGTGTTGTTGACAGTTTGTTCCACTTAATTATCTGTGCTGAGTTGCTTTTCTTTATGTTTTTTCTTTTCTTCTTTTTCATTGTTGATTTTGTATTTGCTGGTTTTATGTTTTTCTTGTTTTTTATTTTGATGTGTAGGATTATTAGTTTCCTTTGTGGTTATCTTAATATTGACACCTATTTTTCTAAGTTTAAACCACTCTTTTATTTCTTTATATTGCCTTGACTTCCTCTCCATGTGAAAGATCTATGACTACATTTTTTAGTCCCTCTTTTTTGTTTTAATATTGTCATCTTTTATATATTGATGTTTCTGTTTCCCTATTTTCAGTGTTTTAACTTTGATTTATTTTTGGTACTTCCCTATCTGGATTGGTACGTGGTTGCTCTGTCCTGTGTTCTAGTCTTAGGTTGTTATCTGATGTTATTGATTTTCTAACTGAAGGATTCCCTTTAGTATTTCTTGCAATTTTAGTTTGGTTTTTACAAATTCCCTAAACTTCTGTTTATCTGGAAATGCCCTAATTTTGCCATCATATTTGAGAGACAGTTTTGCTGGGTATATAATTCTTGACTGGCAATTATTTTTTTCAAGGCTTTCTATATGTCATCCCATTGCCTTCTTGCCCGCATGGTTTCTGCTGAGTAGTCCGAATTTATTCTTATTGACTCTCCTTTGTACATGACTTTTTGTTTATCCCTATCTGCTCTTAAAATTCTCTCTTTATCTTTGATTTTGGCAAGTTTGATTATAATATGTCTTGGTGACTTTCTTTTGGAATCTACCTTATGTGGGGTTCAATGAGCATCTTAGATAGATACCCTCTCATCTTTCACGATATCAGGAAAGTTTTCTGCCAACAAATCTTCAACAATTATCTCTGTATTTTCTGTTATCCCCCCCTGTTCTGGTACTCCAGTCACTTGTAGATTATTCCTCTTGATAGAATTCCACATAATTCTTGGGGTTTCTTCATTTTTTAAATTTTTTTATCTGATTTTTCCTCAAATAAGTTGGTGTCAAGTGCTTTATCTTCAATCTCACTAATTCTGACTTCCATTGCCTCAGTTATGCTCCTATGATTTTCTATTGAGTTGTCTAATTCTGAAATTTTATTGTTAATCCTCTGGATTTCTGATTGCTGTCTCTCTGTAGATTCTTTCAGCCTGTTAAATTTGTCATTATGCTCTTCTCTGTTCTTCTTAAATTCCTTTATTGCTTTGTCTGTATGTTCCTTGGCTTGTTCTGCGTTTTACATGATCTCCTTCCTGATCTCTCGAAGAGTTTTGTATATTAATCTTTTGTATTCTACCTTCAGTAACACCAAGAAGTTTTCTTCCCCCAGAAAATTTCTAGATTCTTTGTTTTGGGAGCTTGCTGAAGCCATCATGGTCTGCCTCTTTATGTGATTTGATATTGACTGTTGTCTCCAAGCCATCAATAAGTTATTATATTTATTGATTTTATGTTTGCTTAATGTGTCCTAGCTTCTTCTTTTGTTTTGTTTTGTTTTGATATGCCCAGATAGGCTGCTTGTGTGAGCTAGTTTGATTATTGGCACCTTTGAAGCTCTGATGTCCTGTCACCAGGTGGTTAGATCTGTTACTAGATATGTGAGCCCAGGAGTTTGTTTACTTTTCTTGTGCGGATTCAGCTAAGGTGTCCAGGTAGTCGGTCACCAAGTGTGTGGTACAGGTTCTCACCTACAGTCCTAGACAGGCAGGGGTGATTGGTGTAGGCACAGGTATCTGGCTGCAGTAGGGGGTCACACGTTGAGCAAGGCAGGGGGCTGACGGCTGCCCCTGAGTGTCTGGGAGGAAAGCACCGTCCTATTCCGTAGAGCACTTAGGTTGGGTGGGTTTTGCAGCCAGAATATGGGCACCTAATGCTGTTGGCTGTAAGGACTGGGAGGCGCCACTTATTCTTCGTTCCCTGTCACAGGTGGCTAGATGGCATGGGTGGAGCCACCAGTCCTCAGGCCCCTGATATAGGTAGATGAGGACCCTGCTTAATGAGTAGAGCAGTGTCAAATGTCACAAACCTGCCACTACACCATATACCTGATACAGTTGAAGTTAGGCTTCAAGTATGTACCCTCTTGTACTGTGGTAATGAGGGCTTGTGCTGTTGAAATGGGCCCACACAGGTCTATGCAGGGGTGAAGTGCATTCAGAGTCCGTGGACCCCTTATGCCTGTGCCTAGGCAAAGGAGCTGTGCCTACCTTGAGTTCCTGGCTTAGGGGAGCTGGCAGATTATTTTTTCCTCTTTGTTAATTTCTTCCGTCTCCAAGGCTGGGAGAATGGCTCAGGGCGCGTGATGGGTCCTACTTCCAGGCCAGGGGACTCCGCAATTACGGGTGGCCCTAGGACCTGGTGCAGAGCGGGGAGGGGGGCAGGTAAATGGGAGAGAGGTTTTTCCTAAAGGGAGTGTTTTTTGATCTGCTTGGTAGGTCAGACACATGTACTTACCTTTTGCTGATTGAGCGCTGCTTTTCACTGGTTCTGGAGGCTCAAGTAGACTCCCTGCTGCTCTGTCTCTCCCGATATGGAAAACGCCTCCCAAGTGCCACTGCTTGCCTCACCGCACATGCCAGCTGATCCGGCCTGAAGGGTGCCAGGTCTCGCTGGGTCAGATCTGGCAAGTGCTTGCTGCTTCTGAACTGTTTCTCCCTCCCACTACCACTCAGTCTGATTCCTCAACTTTGCCTTTGATGTTCAAGGCTCCTAGATTGTTATATATAGTTGATTCACTTGTATTTTCGGGTCTTAGTTGTACGAGGGACCACAGGAAGTGTCTAACTCCTCTGCCATCTTGTCCCTGCCTCCTCAGTCATTTTCTTGTAAGAGGTTTATTCACTAATAAGACTTTTAATAGGCTAATTTGGACATCATACCGAATTTCTTTATGTCTTATTTGTACCTCATATATTATCTTGGTGAGGGTATCCAACATACCAGCAAAAGTTTGGCTGAGAGACAGTGTGAGAAGAGTAAGGAGCAGTCTGCCTAGAAATGAAAAGAAGTGGAATATGAACAGTGGTAACAAGTTAAAATAGTCCCAGCACTGGTTGGCTGTGTAATCAGTATAATATACGCATATTCTGTTATTATTGATTTCACCCAGTCGTGGAGGTTATTGTCAATTTTTTTCTCAGACATACCTTTTTTATGGTAATGAATAAAGAATATAGCAGTTCTTTTCTTCATGTTCCTCTCTTCTCCAGTACTTTCTTTTTATTAACAACTGTAGTTGTTAAGTGCATAAAAAAACAAAACTAAACCCATTGCTGTCGAGTTGATTCTGACTCACAACAACCCTATGGGACAGAGTAGAACTGCCACAAAAGGTATTTTCAAGTAGTGGCTGGTGGATTCGAACTGCTGATCTTTTTTGGTTAGCAGCTGTAGCTCTTAACCACTGCACTACCAGGGCTCCTGTTAAGTGCATAATGACGGTTTAATCATGCATTGACAGTGTATGGCACCCTCATTCTTTTCCCAACTGTCTGTCAAGATTCTTAAACTTTCTTTTATTAAAACAATATCCTCCAGTGTGAAAACTTGATCTTAAAGAAATCATCATATATTCAGGAATTGATGTTAACTTTTTAATGTAATAATGGTATTGTGGTTGTGTTTTTTTAAAAGAAATCCTAATCTTTACTAAATATTTATGGATAAAAGAATTTTTGTTCTGGGATTTACTTCGAAATAATCCCTGTGGTGTGAGGCAGTGGGTGAAGGTATAGATAAAACAAAATACACCAGGAGTTAATTGTCTAAGCTGTTTATGGTATACACAAGGGTTCATTATTTTCTCTGCTTTTGTATATGTTTGAAATTTTGCATAAAAATACTAATTTCTTGTGCATGGAAAATAATTGTATTAACTTGGCAAAGGCATACAAGTATTTTTGAAACAATGGTTTTAGCATTTAAGAGGACTGTATATGGGCTTAAATAGTGTAGTTCATTTTTGAAATAATAAAAGATATATCAGTAGGATCATATATGCCAGAAATTTTTAAAAACCTGGTATGCTTATTTGTGAGTTATAGATATATATAGAAAATGATTGTTTGCATTTTAACTAGAATGTTTTGTTTTTGTGGGAATATAAAAGTGTTATAATTAGCACTTAGCTGCTAACCCAAAGATTGGAGGTTTGAGTCCACCACAAGGTACCTTGGAAGAAACGCCTGGAGATGTAATTCCAAAAAAATCAGCCATTGAAAACCGTATGGAGTACAGTTCTAGTCTGACATACATGGGGGTGGGTTTTTTTTTGCTAATTAATAATACCAATATATCTCAATCGTTTGCTCTTTGTTGCAGGAAGATGAAACTGTTGGCACAAGTGATGCTTCTGTAGAGGATCCTGTCATTGAATGGCACAGTGAAAGTTCTTCCAGGTAGTTTTAATGGCTGTGTTTTGGTCAAAATTATTCATCAACCGTTTAATATTTAATTATGTTCTTACAGGAATTTGGTAAAGCCAGAGTTAAAATGGTATAATTATAACAGAAAAAATACTGGGCAGGAAGCAGTGAGACCCACTGTATTATCCTGGCTCTGCCAATATCTTTTCAGGCTTGTCACTATGAGCTTTAGTTCCTTCATCTGTAAAATGAGATCCTTTTTAAATACAGGATTCTGTGTCTTGGCAAGTTATGTATATTAATTTCAATTTTAAAACAACCGCATTTAACCATTTCTGGAAATAAGGTTTGTCTTTTTTTAAAGAAGATTTTGTGATTTGGACAGGAATTTTAAATCCTTTTATAGGAAACCAAGCATTATAATTTATCTAAGATTTCATTAAAATCAGTTAAATAACAATCATGTATTGATATTTTTTTCTCTTAATACAAAATCAAACTATGTCATTTATAATGTTTTGCTTACAAAATGATCATCTTTCAACTATGAGGCAAAATTATTCCTTTTCTATACTTAGATATTCATAATTTTGATTTATTTACAGTGATTCATCAAGTGAATATTCTGATTGGACAGCAGATGCTGGAATTAATTTGCAGCCTCCAAAGAGACAAACCAGACAGGCAACACGGAAAATATGCAGCAGCTCTGAGGAGGAGAATTTGAAGCCACTAGAAGAAAGGCAAAAGAAACCTAAACAGACTAGAAAGAAAGTCTGTAATTTTGCATGTTTTGTAATTTTGCATGTTTTGTTTTTGTTTGTTTGTTTTGCCTTTAACACTTGAATATTTAATAATGACACTTGACTTTTCCCTAAAAATAACATTCCACCTGAGAAACTAAGTAAAAGTAGTTTAAAATTACTTTAAAGTGTAAAGAATTTTTGAAATCTGTTATCAAAATTATAGGCTCATTGTAGCAGAGTTATAAAATAATAAGCCATTATAGTATAAAAAGGAAACCCTGGTGGCATAGTGGTTAAGAGCTACATCTGCTAACCAAAAGGTCGGCAGTTCGAATCTACCAGATGCTCCTTGGAAACTCTGGGGCAGTTCTACTCTGCCCTATAGGGTCGCTATGAGTTGGAATCAACTGGATGGCAGTGGGTTTGGTTTTTGGTATAGTATAAAAATGTTACTCTTTTCCTGTTACCAGTCATAAATTTCTATACATTTTTTACTTTTAAAATGGAAAAGTATGGTAATTAAATTGTGTAAGGTTCTTCTTCCATTTCTTTATATTTCTATTTCATCCCAATTGAGTTTCTTTTCTACACTATAATTTTTAGATGATGTAAAGACTTAATCTACATATTTCTTTGAATATTAATTTAAAATTTTATAATCTACACATCCTGTAACCTGTTAGTTTAGTAGATAAAATTATCTTGATTGATAGGCACTGTTTTATTGGCAAAATGTGGTGTAATTTGCATTTGAATTCACGTGGTATTTTAGGGACATGAAGAATAAAATTTGTGATTTTTAGGTAGTATATAGTGTCTATCAGCCACAATTGAGCAACACATTAAATAATTTACTTGATTATTTTAGTGGTACAAAATTTGTGCAAAACTGTTAAAGGAAATGCTTAAAAATTGTATATATTTTAGGTTTTATTATAACCTGATATTTCTAACATTCTCTGTTCATCTATTTATGGTTTATATATTTGTTAACTATATTTTAGAAAGGAAGACTGGTTTCTATGACAGGTGAGCTCAATGAAGAATGGTTCGCCCCTCAGTGGATCTTGGATACCATACCAAGACGTTCTCCGTTTGTCCCACAGATGGGAGATGAGGTAATTATTACTTGCTCAAACCTTTTTCTCTTGCAGCCTCAAGAGTACTTTAATTAGTCTTAGGCCATTTATATTCTTAATTCTACTATAGTTTTATATACCCTTGTCTTAGCTGATTTGCTCAATTGTATAATTCTTGTGGACAATTACTGAGTATTATTAATTTTTGTATCCTTTGTAGAGTCTAGCAGAGTGTCTTCAATGTAAAAAAAAAAATCAGTTGCCATTGAATTAGTTCTGACTCATAGCAACCCCATGTGTGTCAGAATAGAACTGTGCTTCATAGAGTTTTCAATGGCTATGATCTTTTGGAAGCAGATTGCCAGCCTCTAGGTGGACTTGAACCACCAGTCTTTAGGTTAGCAGTGAGTGCATTAATTATTTATACCATCCAGAGATTCCTTTAAAGGGATAATTGGAGCTTAAAAATGTTATGATTGTTTTTGCTTGTACTCTAAAGATTACCACCTGTTTAGTATACTAGATGCCCAATCAACATTGAGATAAATTGATTGGCTATGAAGTCATGAATATAATTATCTTTGTTTTATCTTAATTGCCATTTAGGATTGAGTATTTTTTGAATCCTAATTCAAGTCCTAATCTTGTTTTTTTTTTTAAAAAAAAAAGCCATATTCAATCTGATAGACAGTATACAGTCATGCACCACATAACATCCATTTGGGCAACATCCGACTGCCGTGGTCCGGCTTGTGCCCTCTGGGGGCTGCCCACCTGCCCCTCCTAATGCTCAACAGCTTTGGCCCCCATGCCATGCACATGGTAAAACTCACAGCACTATGTTCCAGAACCTGTTCCCCTCCATCAATGTGCAGAAGGTAAACCTGAACACCATCAAATGCTACCTCCCTCCTCATCATCCAACTCCCAGGAGCTGGATTTCTGCCATTATAGCATCAAAGCCATTCCTGTGGGTGCAAATCACAGGATGAAGAAGCTTCTCCAGGAGAAGTTCCCAAACATGAGCTGTCTGCAGGGCATCAGCGAGCTGCTGGCCATGGGCACAGGGCTGTCAGAGATCAAGGTGGAGCCCTAGGCAAGCACAACATTAAGGAGCTGCTCCAGGCCATCGCAGGGTGTGGCAACATGCAGGCCAAAGCACAGCCCACTGAGACTGGTCCTCAGACAGTGCAGCTCATCAAGATCCAGAAGGGTGACGGGGAAGGGAGTGTGCTCTTCCATATGGGCAGATTAATCCGTAAGCAAGGTACCTCGGGCTTAATTGTGTTTATTTACTAATCTGTAGTGCACAGTTTCATATGGGTTTCACATCGTTGAAGTGGTGAAAAACAGGTGAGATTGTGCACTATAGATTAGTAAGTAAGCACACGTAAACCCAGTTTATACCTTGCTTATTGGATAATCTAACTCTGAGAGTCAGTTTTGTGCACGAGACTGAGGAGGAGCTGCGGGTGATTCTGGCAGCCATGGAGGAGAGGCTGCAGTGAAGTCCTAGAGGCAGGCCCAGCAGGCCCACAACTTGCAGTGTAAGCAGGAACAGCAGAGAGGCATGAACAGGGCAACGGGCAGAGGCCAATTGGGTCAGTGATGCCGAGGACCCAGTCCCTGCCAGGGGCTGAGGGGGCTGGCCTACCTGAGGAGGAGGAGAATGAAGCTGAGTATTTCCATCAGGCAGTGGGCAAGGAGCCTGAACAGGATATGTTCCCTGGGCTGACAAAGCGAGGACAGCCTGCTGGGACTCTACTCAAAAAGCAGATGGGAGGCCAGACCGAGGTGGTGACCAGAGGACTCCAAAGCCCAAGGGTAGGTCCCTTGGAGCACAGGCCAAGCTGAGGCTCAGAGGGGCTTCCCAGAGATGTGTGCAGGGCCAGGTGCAGCCACCTACGAGAGGGGGGCCTGAGCTTGAGTCCCAGCAAGGCCAAGGGGAATGCTACAGATTAGGGCTGAGAAACTCTGCCCTGGGCCTCCTGCCAGGCTCCAAGTGCAGCCTTAGGTTTCCTTTTATAAAGGAGCTGTTTCCCTAACTCCACCCCCACCCCCATAGTAAATGACTGACATTCCCAGAAAGGAGGGAAAAAAAAAAGCTCCCTTTCTCCAGGCAGGTCTGAGGGGTATATACACAGCCCATCTTGGCAGCCAGCCTGCCCTGCAGCCCCCACCCTCTGAAACAGGCTCCATTGCTGCTGGGAGGAGTGGGCTCCTGATCCTGCTCTCATATGCCCGAGGTCAACAGGCATCATGACCCAGACTGGGTGGATCACAGAGACTACTCCCCTACTGCCTGGCCCGGAGCCTCTACACCTTGACCTTCACAGTGCTGCAGGGCTCACCTGAGGCATCTGCAGATGGAGCTGCCAGCTGATGCACTGCACAACGCCCCTCCCCCCATGCGCCTAGAGCTCCAGGCCTCACTGACTCAGGTGTTTGCACCCCTTCCAAGTCACAAAATATCCTATTTACAGAATGTATAGGGGACTTTAACCACTCATACCTGTACTAGAAAATAATTACCCCCTTTCAATGCTTAAGGAAAGATCATTTCACAAACAAGGCTTTCGTATTGAGCCTATGATTAAATGACATGAATAGCCGTATTTATGATTGGTCAGTCAAAAAGTAATTATAATTCTACCTGGCAAAACATTTTCATTTTCCTATGAAAATTATGGTAGCATATTGGAATATTTGAACTACATTTGGCTTAAATAGTCTAATATATTTACTAATCATTAATTTTTGATTGATTTAATGCTTATACAGTTTTTAATTTAAAACTAATAGTAGGAATGTAATATATTCATTATAATAAAGAAGGAGCAAAATCTTTCAAATAGGTTCTGACAGTCTTGGAGCCAGTAAAAATTTCTCTAGATTTTTCTCTAATAACCTGTTTTATAGAGATATACCAGAGATAGCTATTAAATGTTGTTGCTGTTATTAGGTGCCACTGAGTTGGTTCCAACTCATGGCAACCCTGTGCACAACAGAAAGAAGCACTGCCCAGTTCTGTGCCATCCTCACAGTTGTTGCTATGCTTGAGCCCATTGCTGCAGCTACAGTGTCAGTCCATCTCATTGAGGGTCTTCCTCTTTTTTGATGACCCTCTATTTCACCAAGCATGATGTCCTTCTCCAGGGACTGATCCCTCCTGATAACGTGTCCAAAGTATGTAAGACGGAGTCTTGCCATCCTTGCTTCTAAGGAACATTCTGGTTGTACTTCTTCCAAGACAGATTTGTTCGTTCTTTGACAGTCCATGGTATATTCAGTATTCTTCACCAACACCACAATTCAAAGGCGTCAATTCTTCGGTCTTGCTTATTCATCGTCCAGCTTTCGCATGTGTATGAGGCGATTGAAAACACCATGGCGTGGGTCAGGTGCACCTTAGTCCTCAAGGTGACATCTTTGCTTTTCAATACTTTAAAGAGGTCTTTTGCACCAGATTTGCCCAATGCAGTGCATCGTTTGATTTCTTGACTGCTGCTTCCATGGATGTTGATCGTGGATCCAAGTGAAATGAAATCCTTGACAACTTCAGTCTTTTCTCTGTTTATCATGATGTTGCTTATTGGTCCAGTTGTGAGGATTTTTGTTTTCTTTATGTTGAGAAGTAATCCATACTGAAGGCTGTGGTCTTTGATCTTCATCAGTAAGTGCTTCAAGTCTTCTTCACTTTCAGCAAGCAAGGCTGTGTCATCTGCATAACACAGGTTGTTAATGAATCTTCCTACAGTCCTAATGCCCCGTTCTTCTTCATATAGTCCAGCTTCCCAGATTATTTGCTCAGCATACAGATTAAGTAGGTATGGTGAAAGGATACAACCTGACACACATCTTTCCTGACTTGAAACCATGCAGTGTCCCCCTTGTCCTGTTCGAACGACTGCCTCTTGGTCTATATACAGGTTCCGTATGAGCACGGTTAAGTGTTCCAGAATTCCCGTTCTTGGCAATGTTATCCATAATTTGTTATGATCCACACAGTCGAATGCCTTTGCATAGTCAATAAAACACAGGTAAACATCTTTCTGGTATTCCCTGTTTTTAGCCAGGATCCACCTGACATCAGCAGTGATATCCCTGGTTCCATGCCCTCTTCTAAATACGGCTTGAATTTCTGGCAGTTCCCTGTTTATATACTGCTGCAGGCACTTTTGAATGATCTTCAGCAAAATTTTGCTTGCATGTGATATTAATGATATTGTTCGATAACTTCCACATTCGGTTGGATTGCCTTTCTTGGGAATAGGCATAAATATGGGTCTTTTCCAGTCGGTTGGTCAGGTAGCTGTCTTCCAGATTTCTTGACATAGACAAATGAGTACTTCCAGTGCTGCATCCGTTTGTTGAAACCATGCGTCTGTCAGTTTGTCGTACTGTGGGGGCTTGTGTGTTGCTGTGATGCTGGAAGCTATGCCACAAGTATTCAAACACCAGCAGGGTCACCCATGGTGTACAGGTTTAGGCTGAGTTTCCAGACTAAGACAAAACTAGGAAGAACGACTTGGCGGTCTACTTCTGAAGAGAATTAGCCAGTGAAAACCTTACGAACAGCAGCAGAACATTGTCTGATACAGTGCTGGAAGATGAAACCCTCAGGTTGGAAGACACTCAAAATACAACTGGGGAAGAGCTGCCTCCTCAAAGTAGAGTTGACCTTAATGACGTGAATGGAGTCAAGCTTTCAGGACCTTCATTTGCTGATGTGGCACGACTCAAAAAGAAAAAACAGCTGCAAACATTTTTTAGTAATCAGAACGTGGAATGTACGAAGTATGAACCTAGGAAAATTGGACATTGTCAAAAATGAAATAGAACACATAAACATCGATATCCTAGGCATTAGTGAGCTGAAATGGACTGGTATTTTCCCCATAGAATCCTTCAGTTCATTGCAACTCGAGGCTTGAATTTTTTCTTCAGTTCCTTCAGCTTGAGAAATGCTGAGCGTGTTCTTCCCTTTTGGTTTTCTATCTCCAGGTCTTTGCACGTGTCATTATGATACTTTGTCTTCTCCAGCTGCCCTTTGAAATTTTCTGTTCAGCTCTTTTACGACATAGTGAATCGGACAGTCATGTGGCCTACTATGCCGAGAATGACAACTTGAAGAGGAATGGTGTTGCATTCATCGTCAAAAAGAACATTTCAAGGGCTATCCTGAAGTACAATGCTATCAGTGATAGGATGATATCCATACGCCTACAAGGAAGACCAGTTAATACGACTGTTATTCAATTTTACTCACCAACAACTAACACCAAAGATGAGGAAATTGAAGATTTTTACCAACTTCTGCAGTCTGAAATTGATCGAACATGCAATCAGGATGCATTGATAATTACTAGTGATTGGAATGCAAAAGTTGGAAGCAAAGAAGAAGGATCAGTACTTGGAAAATATGGCCTTGGTGATAAAAACAATGCCTGAGATCGCATGACAGAATTTTGCAAGACCAACGATTTCTTCCTTGCACATACCTTGTTTCACCAACATAAACGGTGACTATACATGTGGACCTCACCAGATGGAATACACAGGAATCAAATCGACTACATCTGTGGAAAGAGATGATGGAAAGACTCAATGACATCAGTCAGAAAAAGGCCAGGGGCCAACTGTGGAACAGACCATCAGTTGCTCATATGCAAGTTCAAGTTGAAACTAAAGAAAATTAGAACAAGTCCACGAGAACCAAAGTACGACCTTAAGTATATCCCTCCTGAATTTAGAGACCATCTCAAGAATAGATTTAATGTGTTGAACACTAATGACCGAAGACCAGATGAGTTGTGGAATGACACCAAGGACATCATACGTGAAGAAAGCAAGAAGTCACTAAAAAGACGAGAGAAAGAAAAGACCAAAATGGATGTCAGAAGAGACTCTGAAACTTGCTTTTGAACATCGAGTAGCTAAAACAAAAGGAAAAAATGATGGTGTAAAAGAGCGTAACAGAAGATTTCAAAGGGCGGCTGGAGAAGACAAAGTATGATGACATATGCAAAGACCTGGAGATAGAAAACCAAAAGGGAAGAACACATTCAGCATTTCTCAAGCTGAAAGAACTGAAGAAAAAATTCAAGCCTCGAGTTGCAATAACTGAAGGATTCTACGAGGAAAATAAAACGACTCTGGAAACATCAAAAGAAGATGGAAGGAATACATAGTGTCACTGTACCAAAAAGAATTGGTCTATGTTCAACCATTTCAGGAGGTAGCATGTGATCAGGAACCGATAGTACTGAAGGAAGAAGTCCAAGCTGCACTGAAGGCATTAGCAAAAAGCCAGGAATTAACGGAATACCAATTGAGCTCTTAAATCGCCTCATGAATAAGCTCTTATTTGCTGATTACATGTTATTAGAATGTTTCCTTTCATAATGTGTCTCTTCGTATAGTTATTGGACTTTTGAGGCAATGCTTGCTTGTGTGGTTATGTTAGTAGAATATGTTCTGATGAATGCTGTAGTAAAAAAAACTTGAACTGTTTTCAGCATAATCCAAAATCATGATTTCTTGTATTTCTTGCCTGCTATTATGGGATCTTAAGAGGAATAATGTTGAATTAACTGTAGAACACTTTACTGAACAAAATAAGGATCTGTATACTCTAAGATCTGATGAGACTCCACTCTGTTGGACTATTTTTCTCAGTTCATACCTTGGTGGAATCTCATTCCCTCTAGTTTGTTAAACTTGGCACATTCTCATATGCTTTGAGCAGGGCCAGATTACCCGGTAAGCAAGGTATGCATGGGCTTACTTGTGCGTACTTACTTACTAATCTATAGTGAATAATTTCACCTGTTTTTTTAATGACATCAAAGATATGAAAACCATGTGAAATTGTTCACTACAGATTAGTTAAGTAAGCACAAGTAAGCTTGTGCATACCTTGCTTACTGGTTAATCCACCCCTGGCTTCAAGACTAATGTGTATTAGGTGATGACAATTGTTCTGATAATGGGGAAGGTATATAATCGAATCCGACAGTGAAATATGTCAGTTATAGAATTTTTTAAAGAATTCATAAAGGTAGAAATAAACTTTTTATACAATTGATCTCTTAATGACTGCATTACTTTTTACTTCATTTAAGTATTAAGCCCCTCATCTAAGTATTATTTTCCTTGGAATATCCCTACCACAGATCTTTGCCTCTCAAAATGCTCATTCTTTAAGGTCTAACTCAAATGCCAACTTCCTAATGTGATCCCTACCTTCCACTTGCCTTCCCCTTCTTCCTCATGAGGTTTCCCACCTGAATTATTCCTCTCTTATGATACATATTACATTCCGCCTTGCATTATAGTTATATGTCTACAAGTATGTCTATGTCCTTGAGAGAAAGACCTTAACAACACCCAGTGCCTTGCACAAGATGTTCAATCAGTATTTGCTGAGTTCAGGAAGAGACTATATGGTAAAGGATTTCTAAATAACATGTTTAGTACTGGCTTTTTTACCCCTACAATTATAAGATTTAAATCTTTTTCTACTTGTAATTTTAGGTATTAGAAATTGTTACTTAGACAATATTAATTGGTAGTGTATGTCAGTGTATTTTTTAAAACTCATAGTTTGGTATTTTTTATATTCTATTTATTTATCTCTACTCCCACTGGAAAATTATTAACAGAAAGAAACTTTGTTTTTTTTTGTTTTTCTTTTAGTGAATTGAGAATGTGGTTGTAAATGCTGTCTTAAAAGAGCTGAAGGGTTTCACCAAAACTTGAATTCATTTTCCTTCCATACCATACCAGTTCTGATGTGAATGCTTATAACAGAAAATTTTTCATTTAAGTCTTAAAATTACTCCATTTAGTAGCCTGTGTGTGATTAGAAATGCATTTATGTGTATATACACACACACACACATAAAGTATGTAATTTTAGTATTAAAATGTTGATATTTAGAATGTAAATTATGATTTGATATATAGTACTTTAAAATATGACCAGTTTTGTGTACATTCATCATAAATTTCTTTTTGTTCAGCAGACTTATGAAGTTGCTAGGGGGAAAGGGCCTGTGTGTACACTGTTATGTTACCTAGTACTTTGTGCAAGGCTGCATAAGCATGGGTACTGAATGAACATCATTTGATGGTGAAAAACACCTTAATTGTACAGATATTTTCAAATTTGTAATTACTTATGTTTGCTGCCAACAGAAGAGGGTGTTTGTGGGGATGTATATTGGGCTGTATAGAATTGTTCAAGAGGATGCTGCTGTTTAATACCTTACGTTTTTTGTTTTAGCTTATCTATTTTAGGCAAGGACATGAAGCTTATGTACGAGCTGTAAGGAAATCAAAAATATACAGCGTTAATTTACAAAAACAACCATGGAACAAAATGGACCTCAGGGTAAGTTTGTTAATTTAATAGGCTATGCCATTGAAGTTGCTTTGGAATTAAGTTACTTGCCTGAAGGATTTTTCTCAGTTTCGTGCATACTTCACTGCTGATTGTGTGCCCAAGATAAGGTGATATACAACACTCTCATACAGCCAAGTGATGTGGGTCACATTTTATATTTTTCCTGAATTTCTATGCCATATATTGTCTTGATTATTTTACCTAATTTCCTTCAAGCTTCAGGTCCTCTAATCTGTACTATTTTGTCATTAGAGCAAAGCAGGAGAGTTCACTGGTTGGGATATTTTCCGTATCAGCAACTTTGTACATTCCAAAGGCTCTAGAACAGACTGGATGTGTGGACTGCAAACACCCTCAAGGCTCTGTCACCTTTTGGGTTACGTAAATGTCATAAATCCCGAGAAGCTCAGAAACTTATGGTGCTTTATGGAATATCTCTTTTGATAGACTTATGTAAAAAACAAAACAAAACAAACCCATTGCCGTAGAGTTGATTCCGACTCAAAGCGACCCTTATAGGACAGAGTAAAACTGCCCCATAGAGTTTCCAGGAAACCCTGGTGGCATAGTGATTAAATGTTACGGCTGCTAACCAAAAGGTCAGCCGTTCAAATCCACCAGGCAGTCCATGGAAACTATGGGGAAGTTCTACTCTGTCTTACAGGGTCGCTATGAGTCGGAATTGACTTGACAGCAACGGGTTTTTTTTTTGGTATAGAGTTTATATATATATGTACACACACACACATATAATTTCTACTTAGGTTTACGTGTTTTGTTCTCTTCCGACTTGGAGAGCAAGCACCTAAAGGGCAATTTATGATGGTTTTCAGGTAAATGAAGGGTTGCTGTGTGATGATAATTAGCGGGAAGGATACAACAAGGGAGAATGTTTATATCTATTGAAGTAAACATTTAGTTTAGACACTTGTAAAAAAATTATTAAGTTTGTACATTGCTAAAGTATCTTAAAGTGAAAGTCATGCGTCACTAATAGAATAGATGACAACCGTCTATTCTGGATCAGATGGAGGTTGAGTTCTTTTTTAGAATCAGGGGAATGAATAAAACATGGTTTCTTATTTTTAATTCTAACCCTGTGTTTTTAGGAAATTGTGGGAGGCAGTATGTGTGTGAGGCAAGAGCCTGGGCTTTGGAATAAGACCTGGATTTGAATCCCAGCTCTGCTATATGCTAGTGTATAATTTTAAGCAAGTTAACTCTATGTCTTAGGCTCAGTTATGTCACCTGTTAAATGTGACTATTAATAAAATAATGTGCAAAGATGTTGTAAGATAATATTGTGGGCATTTAAAAAATTTAAGTCCTCTCTCCAAACACCTGTACATGTACACCTGCGTACTCACATACTTTATTTCTGCTAGCAGAACAATTCCTACACCAGGCAGAGCATCATAATCCTCTGTAGAATTTCCTCAAAATATATATGACTGAGCATTACACCAGATTTACTGAATTAGATTCTGTAGGTGTAGAGTTTAGGAACGTGAATTTTAAAATAGGTTTCTCAGGGGATTTTGCTGCCTATCCTTGGTTTAGAGCCCTACATTAAATAAACTACAACCACCTATTAATGTTCAGGAGCCATGTCTTATTACCATTAACATTTAGTGTAGTGCTAACACTTCGTAGGCATTCAGATAATTTTCATATTGTTTAAGTAATAATGAAATATTATGCAAATTTTAGCCAATTTATATTGAAAATAATAATATATTGGTATTCTCATGAATAGGAGCAAGAGTTTGTTAAGATTGTAGGAATCAAATATGAGGTTGGACCACCCACGCTATGCTGCTTGAAACTTGCATTTCTGGACCCTATTTCAGGCAAAATGACTGGGGAATCTTTTTCCATTAAGTGAGTAGCTTCTCTGGCTGTGTGTGTGTATGTGTGTGTGTGTGTGTGTGTGTGTGTGTGTGTGTATGTGTATTTTAATACCTACTGTGTATTCTGCAGAGTACAGGGCTTTTTGGGAGAAGAAACACTGAAACACTACAGGCTTTAGATTTAATAAAGACCGGGGTTTAATTCTTGATTTCTCCACTTAAATAGCAAGTTACTTAACTCCTCTGAATCTATCTCTTCATCTGTAAAATGGAATGGAGATGCTAATAGCTTCCTAAGGATTATTATGAGGAATAAAAGAGAAACCTTTATAAAGTGCGTAGTAGTATGCTTGAAACATGGTACTTTTATTTCTGTTAGTAATAATGGTAATAGTGAGTAAATGGCACATTTCTTGAAATTGAATTTGAAATTTAGGGAGATGAAAGAACTTCAATTCGTAGCCTTCTTTAAAAGTCCTTAATATAAAATACCTTATATTAAGCTTTAGGAGCCTTTATTGGCATTGTTACATTATTAAAGTGATGCAACAGTAGACAGGGCACTCCAAAACAGATCATAGCAGATGGGGTTTAATTTAAGTTAAGGCATTTCTAGGGAGCTTTGCAATATTTTGCCTGATGACTCCACATTTAAACGTATGTCCTTGGATATTTAGTAATATATACTCTGTATTAATTCACATATGCTTTATTTTCTGTGGTAGGTATCATGACATGCCAGATGTCATTGATTTCCTTGTGCTACATCAGTTTTACAATGAAGCCAAAGAAAGGAACTGGCAGATTGGTAAGTATAAAATTGTCTCTTAATAACTATTAAGTTTGAAGTAGACTAACTCTTTTACTCTCATTTAACGAAAAGAAACTAGTTTAACAGGGAGCTGGAAAACACAGCTAAATAGGAAAAATTAAACTCAATTTTATTTTTAGCTATCTTTAGGTGATTTTATGCACATCATGTATAGCATATAACCTCTAATACTTTTACAGATACCCACTCTACTAGAATACAAATCTGAATAAAAAGAAAATTCTCAAATTATCAATTGACCTAAAATAGAGCACTTTACACTTAAGCTCTTAAACAGACCATTACTTATTGTGGTTTCTTTTCTTTCTTTCTCTCTCTCTCCTCCTCTCTTTCTTTCTCTCCCTTCCTTCCCGCTCCTCCTTCCCTCCCCACTCCCTTCCCCTCCTTCTCCCCTCCCTTCCTTCCCCCCTCCCCTCTCTCCCCCTTCCCTCCCCTCTCTTCTTTTCTTGGTTGAGAGTCTCGCATTAAATAAACTACAACTCTCTTTCTGTTTTTTCTTTCTTTCTCCCTTCCCTCCCCTCCCCTCATCAAAAGCAGTATAACATAATGTGAGGGGAAAAAATTAAAGAAATTTGCCTGTATATTATCATAATATATAACATAAGGATTTTTTAAATTATAGACAACATTCACTTGTATATGCCTGGATTTTTAAAATGTATTTGTGGCCTAGCAAATACGTAATTTTGAAAGTATGGGGCCTTATAGCCTGACTTGGAATCCTGGCTCTGTCGCTGTTTGATCTGGGGCAAGTTTTTAACATCTCTTTGCCTCACTTCCCTCCTCTATAAAATGGGAATCACATCTGTATACATCTATAAGGTTAGTAAGAGGAATAAATTAGTTCATTTATAGACATATAAAATTGTACCTGGCACGAAGTAAGCCCTATGTAAGTGTTTGCTATTTTTTTTTAATTTTCCTAATATGTAAGAAACATTTTTGTCCATGATGGTTGGTTTGGTTTTGTAATCCTTAGGTATTTAGAGGCAGAAAACTAGTATGAAAAGATTTTTAAAGGCTAAAAGCAAAAAAGGATAAGAAGAAACAATTAACATACATATAGTACAATAAGGAGTATGCCTAATGAGGATCCCAAGTAATTGATAAAGGTTAAATTATGTTTGGGTAGCCTTTATTTAAGTTAAGAAGGGGAGATATGTGATTTATTTTAGAAGGAGTTCCACCACGTGAAAATCAAAATGCTTGAAGAGGGTAAAATGTAAAATTCACTTATCTGAAAAACTCAGATTAAAACCTCTGATAATGCTAGATACAATACTACTTGTATATTCAATGAACAGTAACAGTTTAGAGTGGGGGCAGAGCTAATGTTCTCAAGAGCACCCTTTTAAGAATTTTTAAAAATATTATAGGTGATAGATTCCGCAGTATAATAGATGACGCCTGGTGGTTTGGGACTGTGGAGAGTCAGCAGCCTTTTCAACCAGAGTATCCTGATAGTTCTTTCCAGTGTTACAGTGTTCAGTAAGTATGGTTATGGTCTTTTATACCTGATATAATGCTGTAGTAGTATATGGACTTTATATAAACCTTACCAGGAACACATTTTTATCCGTCTTACCTAGTCTGGCAATGTACCTGTATGGAAGGAATTTGATAATAAACCTTTCAGTCTAATACGCATACTAAAACAAAGCTGGTACTGAAGACTTAATTTCTACTTTCTTATGTCTTTATTTCCTCTTGAGAATTTCTGCTTTAGAAGAGAACTGCCACTGTTTTTTCATAGTGAATACTGAAATTAATTGTGTTTAAAGTAGTTGTCACAGGTCTTTAGTGGTATAAATTCTAGGCAGAGGTGATTGCATTATGTTTATAGGAGGTGCTGTCTCTTAACAACATTTACTTTAATTCTTCGTGAAATTCCAGAGTTGTAAAATTCCTAATGAATGAAGTTTTCTTTTCAAGAATGATAGAATAAATGTTTATTCTGTGAAGATTGACTTTTAGTCTACATATTGCAGATCAAAAGGAAATAATAAGATTTTTGTAGGGACTTTAATACTTAGATTATTTCACAGAAAGAAGTAATCTGTTAAATTGACTCTCTTAACCTGAAAGATATTTTCCAAAAAGATCTTTTTATTATTTTCCCTGGCCTAATATTGAATATATGCTTTGTCAGAAATAAAAAATAACAAGTAAAATGAACAGTAGGCTTACTGCCCTCTCAGTTTCATATTGGTAAACCATGGTTTCTTTATTTGAGGTTATTTATTTAAGCAAAATTATACTTTAAAGACAACAGTATTGCCCTTTTCCAGATTTCACCCCAAAAAGTTAAGCAAATTATGCTAGTATATAAAAGTAAGTATCATGTGAATTTGATTTGCATCTGGTTATTTTTTAATAGCTGGGACAATAATGAGAGAGAAAAGATGAGCCCCTGGGACATGGAGCCAATTCCAGAAGGAAGTAAATATACTTTTCAAAATGAATTACAATTCTTCTAAAAGTAAAAATGACATAGGATGATATTGGAAACTAATTATTTCTGATTTTTTTTTTTTATTATATACCCAGCTGCCTTTCCAGATGAAGTTGGTGCTGGTGTTCCTGTGTCCCAGGAAGAACTAACTGCTTTGCTATACAAACCCCAGGAAGGAGAATGGGGAGCTCATTCTAGAGATGAGGAATGTGAACGGGTTATTCAGGGCATCAACCACCTTCTTTCCCTGGGTATGATGAGTGTGAAAGAATATTAGGAGAATTCACGGGAGCTGGGAAACCAGCAGAATTTTAAGTTCTTAAAAAGGAAATGTATTTTCTCACTGTACGCTTCACTTTTATCTCAAGAAGCACAGTTTCTCGTTTTAATATTAACATTTTTATATGCTTGGCCAGAGTAATGACTGACAAACTTTTTAACACTCTGGAGACTAATAATGGAGGCAGGCATATAAGTGTCTTTTTGTTTCTCGTAATTTTTGCTCTCTAGCTATTCCCTGAGCCTTACTTTGGATGAGTTCCTTGGTAAAGGACAGTGGATGAGTAATGTTTCTTAATCACAATAATGAGGAGCCCTGGTGGTGCAGTAGTTAAGTGCTTGGCTGCTAACCAAAAGGTCAGCAGCTAGAACCCACCAGCCACTCCATGGGAGAAAGATGTGGGAGTCTGCTTCCATAAAGATTTCAACCTTGGAAACCCTATGGGGCAGTTCTACTGTATCCCATATGGTCGTTATGAGTCGAAGTCATCTTGATGGCACACAACAACAACAATCACAATAATAGTTACATTTCCTAAAACATACCACTTGAGAAGTTTGGCATTTATTCGGAAAAGACATAAATCTGAAGTTAAACACGGTGCTTCTTTGAATTTGTTTCATTTTACTAAATTTGAATCCAGTGTGTCATGCATGATTCATAGATATATATTCAGATGAAAGAATAACGTTAAAGCAGTATTGGTCTGATATTTGAATAATCAAATCATTGCTTTAGAAATGTAGTGTATTACTCCCCCTTTTTGTTTATGTATTAATTTGTGTTTGTTAACATGCAATGTTAAGTTCCTTTGTAACTGCTTTTTTTGATTTTGGTAATTTTGTAGATTTTGCCAGCCCTTTTGCTGTTCCAGTGGATCTCAGTGCCTACCCCTTGTATTGTACTGTAGTTGCTTATCCAACTGACCTCAATACCATCAGGCGGAGACTTGAAAACCGCTTTTACAGGTCTGTTTAGTTTTACCATTTACTCTAAAAATTCACAGCTTTATGTCTTTTCCTTTCCTTTTTGCATGATGATACACTGAGATCTGCGTTTTCGTGTGTTAAATAATCATTCAGAAGACTCATTCCAAAATTTCCTCTAAAAATTTGAAACAACTAACTACTCTTTATTCAATAGATTCTTAGTCTTCCAGGGTAAAAAGGCAGTAGGGAAGGAAGGACAGGGAGGAAATTAACAGTAGCATAAATCATGTGTAAAACAAAACTACAGTTAACTTTTGATTATTAAAGGCAGATTAAGTGGTTTATGGATTCATTGTGATTAAGGTGCTACAGAGACATGGAGCATGTTTAAATCATCCTATTGGGGACTTAGCAGTTAATTAGATCTAATTCCCAGCCCTGAAAATGTGTATAGGAAAAGAACCAAGTTATTTTTTGCTTTGTTTTGAATTTGTTTTTTGGTTGGGGGTGGTGATTATGTGAGGACTATGGAGGGCAGCTTTTGATCCCTCTCTCATCCCAGGGTCCACTGTGCCCTAGTCACAGTTATTCCATGAACTGATTAATCCACCTCTTATAATTGAGATTTGAATGTGTTTTTATAACACTATATATATTTTATTTATTAATATATGTCATAAAAATAACTAGATAAAAATCTGTTATTTTCTACAATCTGGTTTGTTTTTTTCTTGCTATTCTTGTCTTTTCCCCTGAAAACTAAACATTCTTTTGAGTTTATCAAAACACTTTATTTTTGCTTGTTTTTTGTCAAATCACTGTTTCCCCATAATGTTCTGGATCAGGTTATTCCAAGTTTTAATATGCAGTCCAGTGGTTCTAAATTCTTGCCTGTGCTTCCAATACTATGACTATATCATCTTTTTTTTTAGTGCACATCAGTAAATACATATATTGGGACACCTTTGACATACCATGATAAATACCTAATTGTTCTATGTTGTATATTCCTAGAATGTACTTTAAGTGTATCAGCCAAGGCTAACAGAGGGTGTTTTTTCTTTCATAGGAGGATATCAGCATTAATGTGGGAGGTACGCTACATTGAGCACAATGCCAGGACTTTCAATGAGCCAGACAGTCCTATAGTTAAAGCAGCCAAAATTGTAACTGACGTCTTACTTCGCTTTATTGGGTAAGAAGCAGTTTTCTCTTCCAGACATGCTAACTTCTGGGTTTTTTCTTAATTACTGAAATGTATTTTGACTTATCTTGTTTCTTAGGGATCAGAGCTGTGCTGATATACTGGATACTTACAATAAAATTAAAGCAGAAGAACTAAACAGTACTGATGTAGAGGAGGTAAGAATCAGAGCATGATTAGGAATGAAATCTTTTTGTGTATTTGTAATAGAGTATTGCATATAAGTGTTGTAACTGGCAATGAGCAGTGAAAACAGATTTCTGAAAGTTGACTGAACACCTGCATCTTTTATATTAAACTCTTTAACTTGTATTTAGATTGCATTTGCCAAAAATTTAATAATGCTACAATATTTAGAGACAGGTAGCCATCCTATTTGACTCAGTAGGTTCTAATGATAAGAAATCAGCGCTTTAATTCTTCAGCCCTTAAAAACAAGACAAAACACTCAATATGTTAAAAGAATGCTTATTTGATGAGAATTTTAGTATGAATTTTGTTTTCTATACATTGTATATAAAATATTAAAATATTTTAAAATTTCAGCTTTGAAAGTGTAAATTTTTAGTAATTTCATGGAATTGCTGCTTGATTTCCTTTATGGAAATTTGTAAGCATAAACCAATATTTTCTTTTTCTCTTAATCCAGTAAGTTTAATTAATGTACACAGCCAATATGGATGACACCAATGAAAATACATTTCTTTTTCATCTCATTTTTGCCTGAATTTTGGACTGAGTTTTATTTGGCCCAAGTTTTTTGGACATTTGCTTCATCTTTCCAGTTTGATTTGACTGTCTAGGCAGAGCCTAATGCTATAAGTTTAATATCTGTTAAGTAGTCTATTTTTAAAAGACTATCTTCTTTTAAGAAATATGGGATAGAATTAATTTTCATTGATGTTGGCGTATTCTAAATTTGGATACTATATCTTTTTTTTAAATTTTTTTATTGTACTTCAGGTGACGATTTACAGAACAAATGGTTTCTCATTAAACAGTAGTACACACATTGTTTTATGACATTGGTTAACAACCCCACGACATGTCAACCCTCTCCCTTCTCAACCTTTTTTTTTTTTTTTTTGGTGAAAATATACATAGCCAAAGATATACCATTTCAAAAATTTCTACACGCACAGTTCAGTGACATCGACTATGCTCTCCAAATTGTGCTGCTGTTCTCTTTAGATGAAGGTTTACATAACAAAATAGTTTCTCATTAAACAGTGCACATGTTGCCCTATGACAGTGGTTAACAACCTCACTATACGTCAACACTGTCCGTACTCAACCTTGGGTTCCCCATCACCAGCGTTCCTGTCCCCTTCTGCCTTGTAGCCCTTGTCCCTGGACTACTGTGCCTCATTAGTCCTGTTTTCTCTCATGGGGCTGTCCAATCACCGGCTGAACGGTGAACCTCAGAAGTGAGTTCACCACTGAGCTAAAAGGGTGTCTGGGGGCCATACTCTTGAGGTTTCTCCAGTCTCCTTTAGGCCAGTAAATCTGGTGTTTTTTTGTGTTTTAGAATTTTGTTCTACATCCTTCTGCAGCTCTGTCCAGAACCCTCTGTTGAGATCCAGTCAGAGCAGTCAGTGGTGGTAGCCGGGCACCATATAGCTATACTGGACTCAGTCTGGTGGAGGCCTTGGTAGCCGTGGCCCATTAGTCCTTTGGGCTAATCTTTTGCTTGTATCCTGTTCTCTTCATTCTCCCTTGCTCCCGAAGTGGAGCTTCCCAGTGGAGTATCTTATCTTAGATAGCCGTTCACAGGCTTTTAAGACGCCAGACACTACTCACCGAGGTAGAATGTAGAACATTGTCTTTATAAACTGTGTTACGCCAGTTGAGCTAGACGTTCCCCGAGACCATGGTCCCCACAGCCCTCCACCCAGCAAGTCAGTCCCTCCGGGAATTTGGATGTGTCTATGGAGCTTCCATGACCTTTCCTTGTACAAGTTGTGCTGGTTTCCCTAGTATTGTGTACTGTCTCACCCTTCACCAAAGATACCACTTATCTGTTATCTATTTAGTATTCCCCACCCCCACCCCTCCCATTCCTGGTAACCAACAAAAATTGTTACTTTTTGTGTGTAAACTTTTTCATGGGTTTTTACAATAGAGGTCTCATACAATATTTGTCCTTTTGTGATTGAGTTATTTCACTCAGCATAATGTCCTCCAGCTTCATCCATGTTATGAGATGCTTCACAGATTCATCATTGTTCTTTCTCGTTGCATAGTACTCCATTGTGTGTATGTACCTTAGTTTGTTTATCCATTCATCTGTTGATGGGCATCTGGGTTGTTTCCATCTTTTTGCTATTGTGAACAATGCTGCCATGAACATAGGTGTGTAAACCAATATTAATGAAATGTAATCAGAACCCTCAGCAGACTCACATGTCAGATTTTCTCACCCACCTAGCCATTTTTGACTGGAGGCTATGTACAGAGAAGCGAAAACCAAGATACGAGGCTGGAACAATAATGGAAAGTGATAATTCAGAAACCTTTAGTGGAAACCAGTTCATCCTAAGGATGAGTGACTCAAATATGCTAGATTCCGTTGCAGTGGCATGAAATATTTTGAATGTTTATATTGTTTGTATTATTAATCTCCAGAATCTACTGTTTTCTTTTCTTTTTCTTTCTTTTTTTTTTTTTTTTTTTACTATTTCATAAATACGTATGTGACTATAAAACATTGTAAGTATTCTTGGAGTTAAATGTTATTTATATAATAACAATAAGGAAATACAGATACACCAGTTAGATATTATCCTTCTGAAAACTGAAGAATTTATCATACTTATTCCTCGTATTTTCTCTGACCTTTCACATAAATGTGCTTTGATGCAGGATTTGATATAGCAAGAATTTCTTCTCATAGTAGCACTACTCGGGTTAGGATAGAAAACTAAAATGTAATTCAACAGTTTTCTTTTTTGCAAAGGAGTACCAATAACTCATGAGCTACTTTTATTTTCTCCTAGTTGTTTTTCTTATAATTTGAGTTGCCATCACCAGGTGATTAGTGTTCCTGGGCCTTGCTTCTTTGTATCAAAAAATTATCCCTTGGGTAGATACCATCTTAGTTAGTTAGTGCTGCTGTAACAGAAATACCACAAGCGGGTGGCTTTAAAGAACAGAATTCTTTTTTCTCACAGTTCATTGTTGTGTGCTGTCAAGTCAATTCTAACTCATAGAGACCCTATAGGACAGAATGGAACTACCCCATAGGGTTTCCTAGGCTGTAAATCTTTATGGGAGCAGATCACCAGGTCTCTTCTGCAGAGTGACTGGTGGGTTCAAACCACTTACCTTTTGGTTAGCAGCTGAGCACTTAACCATTACTCCACCAGGGCCCCCTTCTCACAGTTTAGGAGGCTAGAAGTCAGAATTCAAGGCATTGACTATAGGGGAAGCCTCTCTGTCTGTTGGCTCTAGGGGACGATCCTTGTCTCTGTCTAGTCTGTTTTTTTATAACTCAGAAGTGATTAGGTTCAGGGCACAACCTACACTGATATTGCCTTATTAACATAACAAAACCCAATTCTCAGAGAGGATTATGTCCACAGGTATAGGGGTTAGGATTCCAGCATGTATTTTGGGGGAACACAATTCAGTCCATAATAGGTACTTAACTGAATCTTTAAAAAAAACAAAACCAAACCAATTGTCCCAGTTGTCGTGGAGTCAATTACAACACATGGCAACCCCATGTGTGGAGACACTTATATTTTTCCTATAAAAAAAGAACTTTCTTGAAATAGCAAAGGATTAATCATGAGTAATTCATGATTATAGTGTTAAATTAGCATACCATATAGAATAAGTTCTTTTTTATTCCTTTTCAAATATTAACACTTATTTAGGTGCAACTTCAGCAGATACCAATCACTACACCTTTTCCTTAATTTCCTGGGCTGATTTAAGGAGAAATTGTTCAACTCATCCTTTCCCAGTATATTTTCCAGTTTGTACATAGCTTATTGGCAAAGTTTGGAGTTAGTCTCCCTCCAGTCTTTGTTCTGCTGCCTGCTCTAATGAACAAAAGTTCATTGTGATTACATTTGCCTGTTATTTATATATGTCCATCTAACTTGTAAGATGTTGAATGTAACTTAGTGTCTTCTCCCACCCTCCCCATTTAATTTTAGGATACAGAAACGGTTGATTTAGATTCAGATGGTCCTGGTACTTCATCTGGAAGAAGAGTGAGTGAATAAATTAACTGCTGAGAATAAAAATTTTCAGCCTTCCTGTGTCAGGGGGTCCCTAAGGCCACCCCCACATTTGGAGAATCACCAGAAGGATTCATGGGACTCAGCATCTCATTGTACTCATGGCTAAGGTTTATTATAGTGGTGTAGTAAGTATATGCAGATGATCATAATGGACAAAGACACAGGCAGAATCTGGACGAATCTGTGTACAGACTTCCTGTGCTCTCTCCCTCCTATGAGGGGGTCACAGACCACACTCTTCCTTCAGCAATGAAAGTGTAGTGATGTGTAATTAGAGACTCAGTCCCCAAGGATTTTATTGTGGGTTGGTTATGTAGGCACCCTCTGCCTAACACATACCAAGATTCCAGACTCCCAGATGGAAAACAGGTGTTCAGCACAAATAACATTGTTTATACAAACAGTCTAGGCACAGTAAACCACCTTATATGATTTAGGAAACAGTGCAAGTGCCAAGTTCCCGGATGCTAGACAAGTGCCAACCTTACAAACAGGCCCTTCTAAAGATAGCAACCTCATACCTGCTATGATAACTCTTTCCTACACACTTCATGTCTATGGTAATTAGACATATAGTCAATTCTATTTAAGAAACAATTTTCTTTGAAATACTGAAAGAAATCTAAAAAAGCATCAAATGGTAAAGGCCAGAATTTATCACATCCACAAAGGATTTATTAAAAAAAAACTCTTTTAAATGTTGTTTTGAGAAAATTATGGTAACACTGTCAAGTACACCTAACTACCAGCAAATATTAAGGCATTAATAACTATTAATCTGGTAGAGAAAAAAGCATTTGTTCCTCTGTACTTTTTAAGAGGTTCAGATTTCTTAAAATGAATATTCAGAATATTAGAGTTCTTGCCATTTCCATGAATGTAATATCTAGTTTTTGTTTATTTTGTTGTCAAGGAGAATGGTATCTAATCTAAACTAAGAAAAATAGCAACTACTCTATTTTACATAGATATATTAACATTAAGAATACACGAGAAAATCAATGTCTAGAAAGTTAAAGAGCTTTTAGATATAATTCTATTAAAATCTACAGGTTAAATGCCGAGGCAGAAGACAGTCTTTAAAGTCTAATCCTGATGCTTGGAAAAAACAATGTGAAGAACTTTTGAGCCTCATTTATGAACGTGAAGACTCAGAGCCATTTCGACAGCCAGCTGATCATCTTTCTTACCCAGTAAGTATATGGTTGTTTAAATAATTGCCAGTGTCATAATTTCCCATAAATGTACATGCTAAGATCTAGTTAATAGCCACTGTTTCCTGCCTTCTTCCTTCTCTGTTTCTTTCTTCTTTCTTGCTAGTTTATCTTTGAATCATATAAGTGGGTAGTGGGATTAGTCATGTCTTTCTAAAATGCCTGTCATGTACTAAGTGTGTAAATTATACAGTCATAAACCAAATTTGGATCTAAATTTCCTTGCTATTCCTTCCTGCTTTTATTTCAGATATTTGTTTAATAAATTTTACTAACTTCTAATACACTGTTGTATGTACTGTAGATGCTTGGTGACATGTCAGTCCTGTTTAATTTATACTAGATATGTTACCTAATATGGTCCCGTAGAGTACTAATCACCAATATTACTTTTCTTTTCACCAAAAAGAAACACATGAGAACTTAAATTATAGGATTCCATTTCTAGGAGTATATCTATTTCTAGGAGTATATCTATTTATATTGAATTACCTTTTAGTGTAGGTAGCAAATCTATTTAACTTTTTCAGAGAAAAGGTACAGCAGTATTTCAGAAATACATTGGACCATCCTCTGAGTTTAGTGTACACCAGTATTCTTGTCTGCATACACAGATTTCAGTCAGGAAGAAATAGCATTTAAAGAAGAAACAAAATTGTGTTCAGTGAAGTCTGTTTGTTTATTTGTAGGGAGTTTGGATAGAATAAATTAGTCTCATGTTTTTCATAGCAGAGAAGAATGGTGAATGTAGAATTCCTTCACCTTAAATTACAACCAGTAAAAACATAGTTCCAATTTATGGATCTTTGAGCCTTAAGTCGTAATTGTATCGTAAGTCTTGATATTTTGTTGTGGTGGCCTGGACACACAATATGTACTGTTTACCCTAATAGGGCCATCAAGAGCAAGAGGGAGAATCCTCAGAGTCATTTGTTCCAGAACGACAACAAGATCCATTTATTTCTGAGGTAGGCCTAGTAGTCTCTTAAAACACATACTCTGGTTGGTTTTGCATTGTTTTTCTTTGTAAAATATCCATACTTAAATGATCCATTTATAATTTGTTACAACTGTCTTCCATCTCACTGTCTTTTTACACTTGTTAGGATTTTTGCTTTTTAAATCAGCACCTGTTCTCAAGAGTGTTCTTTGTAACATCCACGTAAGGTGTTTGTTTATGTAGCTTTAAAGCTACTGTAGCAGAGTAGAAAACATAGATTACAACATAATTGTGTCTGTATTATAGCTGATTATTCCCACTAGGACTTCATTCAACGTGCTAACTGAATCTTTTGAATTTTGGTCGTCATATTACACCAGTTCCAACATTTTTCGTCAATGTAAATGTTAGTGTTCATAAGCCATATTATGTTGAAATATCTTTGGTTTTTATGATTTAAGCCCCCCCAAAAGGATACATTTAGAACAATTGTGTTTTCTCATACTTTGAAAAATATTTTCTCTCTTTTTATAATACCTATTCTCTACCCCTTCTTCTGACTCTTTGGCTTTCTCCCTTGAGGGAAATGTGGTGCTTTTACTTCCTAATGATTTTAAATAGAATGAAGGCTCTAATAGTGACTATGATTTTACCCCAAAACATGTTTACTCATTGAAGTGTGTAGTGTATATAGGTATAACTTTCTGATGTGTTTGTACATGATAACCGTAGGAATATCTAAACTAGACTTGAAAGATTTAAGTTAAGATAGACTCTCTTCTTTCCCCTAAACAAAATCAACCTAATTCTGAATCTATGAGACTGAATATATTAGATAAAGTGAAAGTGTCACATTGACTAAGAAATAAAAAAATAAGGAAGGGGCATAGTCATGACCAATTTGGCTTTGACCCTTAACTAATAACACCTTAGGTTAGAATTTCCTCACAGCTGGGAATATCTTGGAAATATATAGTTATATATATGGCATGGAACTATTTAACTATATGTGACTAATCACATCTTCTACCTTCATTAAGCATTTTTCCAGGGGCTTGCTAAAGCCCTGCATCTGTGTTTAAGCAAGAACTGGAATTCCATATTATAGACTCTGAAGAGATGGAGCTAGTGGCTGTGGATTTTCTGTCCTGTCCCTTTAGAGTCATTTATCGTTATTGACTGCAGGGTGAGGGCTCAGGTTCTCTTGAAGAACCCCACCGTTTTCCTGATCCACCAAAAGAGCTTACATGGATGGTTTGAGGCTAGGGGTAGTTGGTTGATTGAAAAACAAAATGTTTATTTCATGATGGATTACATCAGTAGGTGATGCAGTTCTCAGTCCCATTGTATTATTTAGTATTGTTACCAAGCTTGGGTATTTAATAACACATTCTTCTTTGTAGGATTATCAAGATGTTATAGACACGCCTGTGGACTTCAGCACTGTGAAGGAAAATCTGGGAACAGGAAACTATGCTAGTCCTCTGGAATTTTATAAGGATGTTCGCCAAATATTCAGCAACTGCAAAGCTTATACCTCTAATAAAAAGTCAAGGGTATGAGAAAACAATCTTAGATGGGTTAATTGTCTAAGCAATTATATATATTGGACAGTTTTCTTTCACCAGTTTTAAAACTGCTAAACAAATATATACAATTCTGACATAGTTACTGAAGTTTAATTCTCAATGTCTTCTCTGAAACCTGGATTGTTTATTAGGCATACATGAAGATGCACTTAACATAGTCATTCTGAATTTAAACACCTTTTCCTTTCTCTCCTACCTGTCTTTTTTTACTCTTTAATAGTATTTATATTTAAGGTATTAGTATTATAACCGTAGATTACAATCCTAATCTTTCCTCCTCTCTACCAGAGAGAGGTCAAGGAAGGGAGAGGTAGTAATTTGAATACCCTTTAATATGTCCAATAAATGCTTTGATAATAAAGGTGGTTGACAGTATTAATTTATATGAAATATTTGAATTGGCCCTGAATATTCGTGTTCCCTTTATTATAACATATAGTGAACCATACTGGGAAATTATAACTATTTATACTCATATTTAACAATTTCCCTGTGTTTCTCAGAACTTAACTATCTTGAGAACAAAAAATTTAGTAATAACAATTTTTGTCTTTTGTAATCACTTTTAACTTTTAAATAAGTTGCACAGTAGGTATATACTTTCCCATTTCCACCTCATATAAAATGAATTTTCACTGGTTTCTACAGGCATAATTTTTCCACATTTGTTTTTTACCCCTTGATCCTGATGATTAGAGTAACATATATTGTCTGTAGAAAGTTTGGGAAATGCAGAGCAGTATAAAGAAGAAAACAAAAATCATCTATAAATCCCATCACCCATTTTTATTTACATTTAATATTTAATGTATATACTGGTATTTTCACACACACGTGTGTATACGTATATATTCTTTAAAATAATAGGTTTCATTATTTTGAAGCCTTTTTAAAAAAACATATAAACATTTTCACATGTCATTTATGACTTTTGTAAAATAGGCATTTTAATGTCTGTATTGTAGTCTACTAAGGAGCCCTGGTAGCACAACACTTAAGCGCTGGGCTGCTATCTGAAAGGTCAGCAGTTCGAACCCACCCAATGGCTCTGTGGGAGAAAGACCTGACAATTTCTTCCATAAAGATTACAGCCAAGAAAACCCTACGGGGGGCAGTTCTACTCTGTCACATGGGTTCGCTGTGAGTCGAAATCAACTCAAGAGCCCCTAACAGCAGCAACAACATTGTATTCTACTGTATGGTAGTTTTATGTTATTTAGCCAGTGTCCTATTGCGAGAGCTTTAGGTTGTTTCCAGTTTTTTACTTATATAATGCTGTAGCTAACATCTTTAACGTCCCTGAACATAGAATTTGTGTGTGTGCAGTTCTCTGATAGTTCCTTAAGATAAATTCCCAGAGATAAAATTATTAGCTTAAAAATTTGCATATCTTTAAGGTTTTTGGCACGTTTCAAATTGTCCTTTAAAATACTGTTTCAGTTAAAATTCCCATTGGCAGTATATGAGTCTTTTTCTCCCCATCCTTGCCAACAATGGCTGTTATCTTTTCAATATCTTTGTTAATTTTTAGGTGAAAATGGTATCGTGTTTTAATTCTGCAGGAAGAATTTTTCATATGTATGAAATAGTGCATACATTTTGTCTAGAATAATGATACTGATATTGTTCCAGGCATGTTGATACCTTTTATGTTTTATACAATTAAAGTAGTTGATAAAACAAGACTGTAATTTCCACCTTTTCAGATCTATAGCATGACACTGCGATTATCTGCCTTATTTGAAAGTCATATTAAAAATATTATCTCTGAATATAAGTCAGCAATCCAGAGTCAGAAGAGGAGAAGACCACGGTACCGAAAACGTCTAAGAAGCAGCAGCAGTTCATTATCTAGTAGCAGAGCTCCTAGGTATATTACATTGATGTAGCATTTTATGTTTTCAAAGCATTGTGTGTATATTACCACATTTCTCACGGTTTATGACTAATTCAAGGGGATCCTAAGTGATTTTTTTTAGAACTCTTGTGCCTATATAAAGATGGAGTTAGCCACTCAAGGCATTGTTTATGCAGATTTTACTATACCAAAAGCTTGTTTTCTTTTTTTTAATGATTGAGATTTAACTTTGTCAAATTACGAATTTGAGACATTTCACTTGAAGTTTAGGGCATTTCTTCTGTGGTTACCTTAAGCATTTTTTATCTGTCTATCATACTGTCTGGAGCCGTGGTAGCACAGTGGTTAAGAGCTAGGCTGCTAACCAAAAGGTCAGCAGTTCAAATTCACCAGCCACTCCTTGGAAATACTGTGGGGCAGTTCTACTCTGTCCTATAGCGTCACTCTGAGTTGGAATCGACATGACAGCAATGGGGTTATCATACTGTCTTATCTTAATATGTTGCTAACATAGAAAAAATGCTCATTATTTTATATATTTTTACTTGTAGTCCAAAAGGGAAACAAAAACAAATGAAGTTGCAGCCTAAAAATGACCAGAATACCTCAATGTCTTATGCCAGGACTAGCTCTCCTTTCTCGTCTCCTGGTAAATACATCTTTTGTTTTTGGTGTTGTATGTCTCAGTTTAATACTGATATTAAGGATATGGAAGAGGCAGCATAGTTTATAGTGCAAAGAGCAATGGATTTGGATTTAGAAAAGTTGTGTTTTAGTCCCAATTCCACTCGCTAGCTGTGTGGCCCTGGGTGAAACATTAGGCCTTAGGACTTTTGGTTTCTTCATTTAATAAACGACTAGATGAATTTTAAAGTCGCTTCTAGTTTTAAAACTATGTGACTTTATGTTTTTTAACATCTATAATACCTAAGAGCCCTCATCTACAATATATTTATTTACCAACAGAAGAATTGAGGATTCATTATATGTGGAGGTGGGTTCCTTGAACAAGTTTCTGACATTTTGTACCTGAAAGTGTAGTGATGATAAATCATCTGTTCTCAAAATATTCATATTTCTTTCTCAGAACAACTTAATGTCTATGTTAAAGTGAAATAATTAAGACAAAGTTTTAAAAACAGAGCCTGTTTAGCTTTTCTGAAAATATGACAGTTAACATTACAATCTTTTAAAACATAAGTTTCAGATACTGCTGAAGGGCTTTCACTCTATCTACTTGATGATGAAGTGGATGGACCATTTTCTTCATCAAGCCTCATTGCATGTAGCCGAAGTGGAAATAGCCATGATCCGGGAAAAGCCAAATCATTCCGGAATAGAGTTTTGCCAGTTAAACAAGGTAGGAAATAAATATGGACAGGACATTTATTCTTTGTTCCTCATGATTGTCGGTAAGTCATTTAAAAACTAATGTACTTAGGTAGTAAAAAATTAGCATGTCCTTATAGTTTATGAGGATTTTAATATTGTCAAATTTGAGTAAGATTAGGGTTTCACATCCACAGCTAGAAACAGGCCATTAGCAGATTTCTAATAATATTTTCAAACATATTTAGTCTTTTAAAACAAAATTTAAAATGAATAAAGAATAAAACTAAATGAAGAGTTTTTTCCCCAAGCACATAAGAACCAGGCTGTTGGACACATTTAGGATTTTTTTTAATATATTAAACTAGGTTAGCACAAAAGCAAAAAAATTCCAAGTCATCTGTAAATAGGTCTCATATTTTTGTGAGCCACCTCAATTGAAAAAAAAGGTTTAGGTTGAGAAATGAGCTTTGTTTAAGTAAAAACCCATTTCTGCCCCTTTTCTTTGGTTTTTTTGGTTATATAACTCAGATTCTCTCTTCCCTAGGAGCCTGGTATATCATTAACTCAGTGGTTTTCAGACTGTACTCTGCACATTTCTAGGGGATCCCCATAGGTACTTAAGCAATTCTCAGAAGAGTCTCCCCCATTCAACCAGAGCACCTTTTTTATATCGTATAACTTTTTATTTGAAGAAAAATTTTCCCTGCTTAGAAAGAAATTGCTGACCTAATTCATTATCACGTGCCTCCATCTTGAACCATGTCAGGGGGCATCAGTTATCAGAAATATTTGAAGGTTACTGTTGTTATGTAAATTTTCTTCTTATACTTGATCCTATAGTATGGACCTTGAATACATATTCAAAGAAAGTTCTAATATGTTCAACTATTTGAAGTTTATGAAGAATAGTTAATACGCTTTTACAAATATCTTTATAGAAATAGATTTTATTTTGTTTTAATTTTTAGTGAAAGATTAAGTAGCTCATTCATTGTTATTTAAACATCAAACATCTTAAAAATAAACTTCCCAAGTTATATTTTATATTGGTTATGTGAGAGATATTGAGATATATCTGATTACTTTAAAATAATTAGTGCCTTTATTTTTCTCAATTTGTATCTTCACTCTCTCCTCTTATCCTGCTGTACATTGCAAACTCATAACCCTGCCTTCCTTCATTTTGTCCTTCCCCTCATTGTCAAGCTTTTAGAAAGAGTAGTCTATACTTAACTGCCTCTGTTTTCTTTATCCTTTGTAGTGTGACTTCTGTCCCATCACTCTCCTAAAGCTGTTCTACCCAGAATGATCAGTAGTCTTCAGTGGACAACTTAGTGTCCTTTTCTTAGTCTCAATCTGCTTGATCTCTCTGTATCATTACACCCTATTGACTTCCCCATCTATGAAATCTGCTTTCTGGCCTCTACACTTTTACGGGTTCTCCTATATCTCTGTTACCTTTCTATTTCTTATTTTGGCCCCACTTGCTCCCTAGTTACAGCATTTCCCAATTTTGTTTTTTTTTCTTCCCCATAACAGAAAAGGAATCCAATGGCTGTATCAACCATCTTTATGCTGATGACTCCCCAAATTCGTATGTCCATCTGTCATACAGAGCCCTGGTGGCGCGGTGGTTAAGAGCCATGGCTGCTAACCAAAAGATCGGCAGTTCGAATCTACCAGCTACGCCTTGGAAACCCTATGAAGCAGTTCTGCTTTGTCCTTTAGGGTCACTATGAGTGAGAATTGACTCAACGGCAATGGGTTTTTTAATCTCTCATATGTGATTCTCTCACATGTACATCTCTCTACCAGTCTCATTTCCAGTGGCTTCCTAAAAAAATTTCCCCTGGGTGCTTATCATCTTTCCATCTTAAGCTTGCTTTTTCTGTATTCACTATTTTAGTAAATGGCAGTACCGTCTTCCTAGTCACCCAATTTAAACTCTTGACTCTCCTTTTACCCCTCATATCCTATCAGTTGCCAAGTTCTGTGAATTCTTTAATACTACTTCAATCTATCTTCTTATTTAGAGTTTATATTGCTATCACGTTAGTCTCTAATCTGGACTGTTAGAATAATCTTGTAACTATGGTCACCACACCCTAACCTTTTGTCTTTTCAAAACTTCCAGTCCACTCCAGTTTTCCTTCTACCTCACTGGCCATTCCTTCTTAGTTGTTTTTTCTGGTTCTTTCTTTAAGTGTTAAAGTATCACAGGTCTCATTCCTGTTCCTCAGCTACTTTCTCTTTACTTGCTCTCGCAATGAGCTCACCCAGTTTCATGACCCTAAATTGCCAAAATTATGTCTCCAGCTCAAACCTCTTCCTAAGCTCCAGACTTGCTTTTTAATCCATTGATTTATATAATTATTTATTTAATGTCTCTACTTGGATCTCTTGTAGCATCTAAAACTAGAATCTTGGTTTTTCCACCCTTTGCCCAAGCCCATTCCTTCTTCAGTGTTTTCCAACTTAGAAAAATGACTCTACCATTCACCCAGTTGGCTCAAGCCATAAAATCTAGGAGTCAACCTTGATTCTGTTTTTCACACTTGGCATCCCATCTGTCAGCCAGTCCTATCAGTCCAACCTTTAAAATTAAAGGTTGCTTCTGGTGGCTTCTCTTGAAGGAAATATTCCAAATTTAATAACTTCTTATCGCCTCTATTAGTACCTTCTTTATTATACCTTCCCTGTTGTTGTGTGCTGTCGAGTGGATTCCAACTCATAGATTCCTGACCGGTCTCTGCTTCTAATCTTGTCTCCTTTACCAACCAGAGTACTCTTTTAAAAATGTAAATCAGATCCTGTCACTCTCCAGCTTAAAACCATCCTCTCGCAGTTGTCTCCTACCAATCCCTGTTTTTGTATTCCTCTCTAGTCACACTGACCTTCTGTTTCCTCAACTGGAATGTTCTTTCCTCAGGTCAGTTCTTTACTCAAATACCATCTCTGAAGAGAAGTCTTCCATATCTAAAATATGCCCCCACAGCCACACACTCAAATTCATTTTTACCCTCGTTTCTTTTTCTTTATAGAACTTACCACTACTTAACATTTTATTGTATATTTATTCACTTGATAATCTGCCAGTCTCTTCTCACTAAAATATAAATTCCAAGAGTAGGGACTTTGTCTCATTCATCACCATATTTCAAGCTCCTAGCAATCCCTGGCCCATAGTAGTTATCTTAGTTATCTAGTGCTACTGTAAGAGAAATAACACAAATGAGTGGTTTTAACAAACAAATTTATTTTTTCATAGTTTAGGAGGCTAGAAGTCCGAATTCAGAGTGCCGACTCTAGGGGAAGCCTCTTTCTCTGTCTGCCCTGGAGGAAGGTCCCTGTCTCATTTGAGCTTCTGCTCTTGAGCAGTCTTCATGTGGCTTGGCATCTCTCTTCCCTCATCTCTGTTTGCTTCTCTATGCCTAATCTGCTCTATTTATATCTCAAAGGTGATTGACTTAAAGTACACCCTATACTGATATGAACTCTTAACAAAGAAAACCCATTCCCAAATGGGATTATAAACACAGGTATAAAAAAACCCCATTGCTGTTGAGTCAGTTCCGACTCATAGTGACCCTATAGGACAAGAATTACCCATAGGGTTTCCAAGGAGCGGCTGGTGGATTCGAACTGCCGACCTTTTGGTTAGCAGCCAAGCTTTTAACCACTGCACCACCAGGGCTCCATAACCACAGGTTATAGGGGTTAGGATTTACAACACGTATTTTTGGGGGACACAGTTCAATCCATAACAGTAGTAGGTATAAGTTCAAACTCCAACGCTCTCCACGATCTTACCCCATTATCTTTGGACACTAAATATTTTTTGATAGACTGCTTATTTTTCTTTTGAATTTAGAGAACCGTCTTATCAGTATCAAAACTTAACTTTTAAAAATCATTCATCTTGATTTAGATCACCCCGTTGATGGACCCCTTACAAATGGTGATGGCTCTCGGACAGGAATCAAGAGAAAACTACTTATTGCATCGGAAGAAGATGAAAGCATGGGAGGAGAAGAGAAAGAGAAAAAAGAAACAAAAGAGAAATCACATTCATCTTCCTCAGAGAGTGGAGAGTTAGGATCCAGTGTAAGTTCTGAAAGTACGTGTGGTTCTGATTCTGACTCTGAATCGACTTCCAGAACAGATCAAGATTATGTAGATGGAGACCATGACTATAGCAAATTCATACAAACCAGACCTAAAAGAAAACTCAGAAAGCAACATGCCAATGGAAAAAGAAACTGGAAGACGAGAGGCACCGGAGGAAGAGGCAGATGGGGCAGATGGGGTAGATGGAGTAGAGGAGGCAGAGGAAGAGGAGGCAGGGGAAGGGGGGGTCGAGGGAGAGGTGGAGGTGGCACTAGAGGGAGAGGGAGAGGAGGAAGAGGTGCTTCTAGAGGAGCTGCCAGAGCCAAACGTACACGTATTGCAGATGATGAATTTGATACCATGTTTTCGGGACGTTTTAGTAGACTGCCTAGAATTAAAACAAGAAACCAAGGCAGGAGGACTGTTTTATATAATGATGATTCTGATAATGACAATTTTGTATCCACTGAGGATCCTCTGAATCTTGGTACATCCAGGTCAGGCAGAGTGCGTAAAATGACAGAAAAAGCCAGGGTTAGCCATCTCATGGGATGGAATTATTAACAGTTGATGAATTTAGAATAATTTAAAAAATCCAATGGCCTTCTGCTGCAGGGAATTTTCCAGGAAATCTTCAAAGCAAGTTGTGTGGGGACTTCTGCTTCCTTTCACGTTGGTGCTTTTCCATTATGCCAGTATACATTTGTTTCAAGACTTTAGATCTCCACACTTTATTAGTTCAAACAAGCCTTACTCATTAGGCCTTAAATTAAAAGAAATTCTGCCCATACACACACACACACACACACACACACACACACACACGCACACACACGCACACACGCACACACGCACACATACAACACACAGACACACTACAGATTTACTACATTAAAGAAGCATTCAGCTTCTTAAGAGTAGCATGACATTTTTATCTCAACGGAATATCCTTTTTTTGCTTTTATATTATAGAAGTATAGCACCTTCTTACAGAGTTTTATATAGTTTGTTTTTGCCATTTTGATTCCTATACCCAGTAATAATAACTTTTGCACAATACACCAATCCTAAAGGCAGCTATTCAATGTTTACAGTTTCTATATTGTAAGAACGATCTGGATTATTTTACTCTTCCCGGGCCAAACTTTCATGAATTGTACTGAACTGAAGTATATATTTATACTACAGTTTTTTTTTGCGGGGGGGGGTGTCTTGATGTGCTTTTCATTGATTTGCTTAATTCATGTAAAAGGTGAGAAAGGGTTGGTGCCTTGTAAATATGTAGCAAATCTTTGTGGTGTGTCTTGATGTGTGCATTAACTTTATTAAAAAAGAATACTTGAGGTATCAATCTAGACAAGGTGCCAAATGCAAAAGTTTCCTGCATCTATTTTCTTTTTCCTCTTATATTTTATTGCATTAATAGAAATTGTGTAGCTTGAAGAATAACTTAAACATTTGAAAAATCCTCATCCACAAAGAATGACTTTTTTGAATAGTAGCTCAGCTACCTCTATTAACTAAAACTACTGGAAAATAGATTGCTGTTATTCATTACTGACTAAGGAGAAATAGAATGAACTTGGTAGGATGAATACTCATAAGTTATAAGCTGAGAGGTTATTAATGTATTGGCTTTCAAATTAGTAGTTGTAATTAACAAAGTTTCTAAGTGTAGTATGCTTTACCTTAGGCTTTTCTTAGAACATATTTGTATAAACCACTTACAATTTAACAGCTGTGAGTTACTGGTTTTCCTTTGAATCTTAAAGTTTAACAAAGCACCTAGTTTGAGTTGGAATGTTTTGGCTAGCTAATATTTTGAATCAATTTTAATAGGTTCTGCTCATACCATTTCCAAGGGTTCTTCTGTTACAGGCTTCAGAAAAGAACCTCATTGCACTGCACACTGATATTTTGAGTAAATATTTTATAGATTTAAAAATTTTTTAAATCCTTATGGTCATGTTTACAGCAGTAGAGAGCACATGATTCCATAAGTGAGCTTGAGTTTCAAGATCAATTTTACTCCTCAGATTTGAAAGATTGCAGATTTACTAATTTGTTTTGAGGTGAGAGGGATAATATTGATCTCTGTTTTTGTAGCAGCAAATTTGTTGCCCTTAGATCAGACTTAAAGGATAAAACAAACTTCTTAAAGTATAACTAGTAATCTAGGATATTTCTTAAACTGATATGTTTGTCTCATGCTTTCAGTCATTTCGTGCATCTGAAAATCCTTAAGTGCAGAGGAAGGAGTACACACATAACTTTGCTTTTTTGGTAGGATGGTGGATAGGGGTTATCCTTGGACTAACATCTTTAAGCAGTTTTCACTTGCAGTAGAAATGATGGTCAGGCTATTAGAAACTATTATTGTGAATTGCTAATGGCACTAACTTCTGTTACTGGACAGTAGACCAAGCTGATATTTTTCTGTTGTAGTCTCGTTTTTTTCCCACTAAACAAAAACTACTCCTGGTTGTAACTCAGCTGCCACTTTTAACCATAGTACAGATTCAAAAACTTTTCATATTTGAAATTCTACATTTGATTTTTGGTAAAATGTATTATTTCAGTTATTCACTTCTTGGGCATTTAGACTAAATTGTGCCTGTGTTTTCCTGGGATCAATAACACTTTGGCCTACCCTAATCTAACATAGTTATGTAAATTGATGGATATCTCCAAATGTGTACCATTTTAGTGTGGAATTTTTTGTTGACATTCTTCTATGAAGAGCTGACCTCTTAAAATGTAGAAGAATTGCCATTTGTGTGATTTTAACTATCTGGAGCTTTATTTATAATTTATTTTGAAAAATAAAAAATGCTACATTTATTCCCCAAATGTCAAGATTTTCTAGGTTTAGATAATTAGAATAATATGGTTGAAGATATTTTAAGCATATTTTATAAGTAGTGAAATATTGTGAAAATACTAGTGAACAGCATTTTGCTGAAATGTTGATTTCAATTATTAGGATTTAAAGAGTCATCAGGGTAGGTTAGATGAGCATAGTTATCATTTATTACAAAACAAATAGATAATTTTGTGTTTGCATGTAAAATATTTTAGTAAGTGTGAAAATTAAAGTTTGGAAGATAGTATTTTTACTTTTATATCTGGGCATTTTTTTCCCTCAGTTTATACTTAGCTTTTTTTGTAACATTACCTCTTCTGAATGTGTCATAATTTGTATCACACTGAATACTTTATCACTTTAATTTTTTAAAGGCCGTTTAAACCTAAGTAAGAGGCTAAGTTCAGCCATAGCAAAGTAAGTAGGTAATGAGGTTAAAAATTTTGAAGAAAAGTCTAAATCTTTGAATTGCTAAGAAAAACCACTGTTATATTGAGGTCCATGAGAGCAGACACATGTATAAGCCTAATCCTGTGTTAGATATTAATAGTGAGCTGTAATATTTCTCATGAGTGCAAATGTTTAAATTCCCAGCTTTAAGATCTTAGCATGTGTATACATTTATGAAAACTGAATTGCATTGTTTCTTCAGTACTATGACTTGCTTTGTGTATCTTCCAGCAATAGGATGTTCTCCAAAACACGCAGTAGCCTACTAGCCTAATGACTAAATTCATTTTGTGTGTGTGTGTGTGTGTGTGTGTGAGCACGTGTGTGAATGTTTGTATGTAGGGTTTTTTCCCCCAACTCAACACAGCTTATCTCATACATTAAAAGAAAAAAGAATAATATATATAAAGGGCAGCTGTATTCGCTGTCTTCCAGACCTTTGCCTCTGTAACGCTCCTAGCCTGTGTACACACTGCTTGATCATTCATTTCATTCTGCCTTCTGCTTAACCAAAACAATTTTTGTTGTATAGCTGTGTCTGTCTACTCTTTTAATTTTGTTTGCTCTTACTTGTTTTATTTTCTATTTTCCTCCTCAGCGATAAGGTTTGTGCTAGAATTCTTCTGGATAGCACTTCGTTTCACCCACAGGCTAAGAAGCTGAATGAAATTCAGAAATGTAATTCCACACAACTGTGTGCTCAGATACCTAACTTAGCCTTCCAATACTTTGAAGTAAATTTGAGTGATTTTTTTTAGTTGTTTTTGTTTTAATCCCATAGATTGTCATCTGATAATAGTAGAATGATTGAAAGAAAAAGATGTATCACTTTTACCTTTTTGATAAAAACCTTTTTGAGCATTTAAAAAAATTTGTATGTTTGTGGTAATGATAAACACCTTATTACTCACTTATTTAGCTCGGGAATCATTTTATGCACATTTACCAACTGGTACTTAATCTTCAAAGTTGGAATTCTCACATCCACAAAAAGGTAGACTTACCTCATGTATAATTGTCAAAATACTTGGTGTCCACCCTTTTAAACAAATACGAACATTTTTGAGTTCCGAAATGAATAGTTCAATTCTGGAAGAAGGAATAGAGCTTCTGACATTTAAAGTCCATTTTTTTAAATGCTAACTCCATCCCCAACATTTTGTAGTACATGAGACTATGAAATTTTTATTGAAAACAGTGTTCTAAGATCACTTTTAAGGTTTGTTTTAAAAATTACTGTGAAAATATTTTGATGCTTTTTTGCTTTTCATCTCTTAGCAAAGTTTCTTTTTCAGTTTGCCAAGTTTTGATTAAATTCCAATATAAAGTTAATTTTTTTTCATGGTGCTGTATTTTGTGGAATATGGATGGCACTCAGGTGTCTGATATTTATTTCTTATATAACCTTATCCTTTTCCATTGTTACTCTCCTGCTTTTATTCTCACTTTTTTTCCTGCCATAATAATGACACCTAACTTAGAACACTTAAACAAGACTGGCAATCACTGATTCATTGACAAGAGAAATACAGTAGAAAGACCCTGCTGTTTAGAGTTAAGATGTGTTTGTTTGCTTATTTATATGTGTGCCCATTTGTTATTTACCTATCTTAGTTAAATCTAGAATGTGAGATTTTGACATAAAAAAGCATGGTAAGTATTTTCTAAAAAATATAACTGTTGATACATATTGAAATCGCCATTGGTAATTGACTTTCAAAAATCATGTACAAAAACATTCAGTCAGAAACCCAGTTGGGAAATGTGTTTTTACATATGTCACCAGACACACATTAGGCAGTGCTAAAAATGTTAATTCTTTAAACAATACTGTGGTGATGGCAATCAGTAATTTATTTTTTGTCCTGTAATTTATCATTCTTGTCCTTTGTAATCCCTTACACAGTATTAACAAAACTGTACCTTATGTTTGTTCTTAGTATCTACAGATTTTAAGATGGAAAATCATTAAGTTAATAGTTGATGTGATGTTGTATATGGGCAAAATGTCCATTAAACTAAAATACAGTAAAGAAAGGTAAACTAAACTGGCTTGGTTTATAAAAGATGTTTTGTTTGGCAGTTGTCAGTCATTATAAGCGATTATCTTCAAAGACAAAAAACTGGACTAATTTGTTGCCATTCTTTATGGGATGTTTACAATAAAATTCCAAGTTGTTTGGAATCTATTACACTCTTGCTGCTTTATGCCTTAACTAATGTACAGAAGATAAATTAATGAGAAGAAAGAAATACGGAATTATCTTTTGGTTATACAGCTTTAGAGATTATAACATGCAGCTCTTGGGTGTTTCCTTTCTTGTTTGTTTGTTTGCCATAGAATATTTTAATTTATTTTTAGTTGAGGGACCAAGGTGCTTTTTCCTATAAAAATTAGGACTTTTTATGCCTTATTCCAAATGTTCTTTGAGTCACTTTTAGGTAATAAATATGATGTTAATACTTTAAACGTGGGCTGTTTGGCATGTTAAATAACAGCCTGCAAAGCATTAGTTGACATTTTGTTCTGTAGAACTCTCAGAAATGAATTGATTTCTAATGTCTTTATGGCTTGTAAGTTTTTAACAGCTGAGCTGTGATCCCTGGCATTTTTTATTTGCAGTGAAAATTGCCTAAATTGGCTATGTTATACATGGTGCTTTAAATCAATGTAAGTATGGGAGGAAAAGGATAAGTGGGCTGAGGTGAGAGGTAACTTTTGAGCCAGGAGCTGAAAGGCCTATCGGGAACATGCATCTAGTTCTTAACCTAAATGATTACTCAGAATTTTACTCCCAATGGCAAGAATTCCACTGGTATTAAGATAAATAAGCTGGCCAAAGACTGGACTGTCTGTTTCCTACATGTACTGTCTGTTTTGTGTACTTAGAATCAAGAAATAAGATATTTAGAAAAATACCACCTGTATCTTCTAGCTTTATATCCAGCAGCTGTAAAAGTAACCCAATTTTTTAACAGTATTGGGAGATTGTGAAGTGGAGCTACGTCACTTGCTTTTGTTCAGTTGGTTGATCGGTTAAAGGTAGCCCTCTTTGTATTTTTTTATTGTTGTAGTTTAAATGAAGTTTATATTTCAGGTTAGTCACCCATATAAAAATTTGTACATACATCGTTATGTGACCCTAATTGCTCTCCCCTTACAGTGACAGCACACTCTTCCTTTCCACCCGTTTCCCCATGTCCATTCAGCCACCTCCTAACATTCTCTGCCTTCCCATCTCACCTCCGGACAGAAGCTGCCCGTTTAGTCTCTTGTATCTACTGGAGCTAAGAGGCACATTCCTCACGAGTATCACTTTATGTCCCACTGTCCAGTCCAATCCCTGTCTGAAGAGTTCGCCTTGGAAATTGTTTTAGTTCTGTACTGATAGAGATTCTAGGGGCCATGCTTTCTGGGGGTCCTTCGCTCTTAGGCCATTAAGTCTGGTATTACTAGAATTTGAGTTCTGCACCCCACCTTTCTCCTGCGCCATCCGGGACTCTTGTGTTCCCTGTCAGGGCAGTCATTGGTGATAGCTGGGCACCATCTAGGTCTCAGGCTGATGAAGTCTCTAGTTGACCAGTGTGGTCCTTTCTGTCTCTTGGGCTAATACTCTCCTTGTGTCTTTGGTGTTCTTTATTCTCCTTTACTCCAGGTGGTTGGGACCAATTGATGCATCTTAGATGGCCGCTTGCAAGCTTTTAAGACCCCAGACACCACTCACCAAAGTAGGATGCAGAACATTTTCTTAATAAGCTTTATTATGCCAGTTGACCTAGATGTCCCCTGAAAGTATGGTCCCCAGATGCCTACCCCTGCTACTCTGTCCCTCAAAGTGTTTGATTGTGTTCAGGAAACTTCTTAGGTTTCGTTTAGTCCTGTTGTGCTGAATTTCTCTGTAGTGTGTGCTGTCCTTCCCTTCAACTAAGATAATACTTGTCTATTATCTAGTTAGTGAATAACCCTCACCCTCCCTCCCCACCCTCGTAACCATAAAAGAATATTGTCTTCTTTGTTTAAACCTTTTCTTGAGTTCTTATAATAGTGGTCTTATACAATATTTGCTCTTCTGTGACTGACTAAATTCACTCACCATAATGACCTCCATCTTCCTCTGTGTTATGTTTCTCGGCTTCATCGTTGTTCTTTATCTTTGAGTAGTATTCCGTTGTGTGGCTATACCACAATTTGTTTATCCATTCGTCCATTGATGGGCACCTGGATTGTTTCCATCTTTTTGCTGTTGTGAACACTGCTGCAGTGAACATGGGTGTAAGTATATCTATTTGTGTGACGGCTCTTATTTCTCTACGATATATTCCAAGGAGCGGGATAGCTGGATTGTATGGTATTTCTATCTAGCTTTTTAAGGAAGTGCAAAATCGATTTCCATTTTACATTCCCACCAACAGGGTATAAGTGTTCCAGTCTCTCCATAGCTTCTCCAGCATTTATTGTTTTGTGTTTTTTGGATTAGTGGTAGCCTTGTTGGAGTGAGATAATATCTCATTGTAGTTTTGATCTGCATTTCTCTAATGGCTAATGATGGTGAGCATTTCTTCATGTGTCTGTTAGCTGCCTGAATATCTTCTTTGGCGAAGTACGTGTACATATCCTTTGCCCATTTTTTAATTGGGTTGTCTTTTTGTTGTTGCGGTTTTACAGTATCTTGTAGATTTTAGAGATTAGACGCTGATCGGATTTGTCATAGCCAAAATTTTTTCCCAGTCTGTAGGTTGTCTTTTTACTCTTCTTGGTGAAGTCTTTTGATGACCATAAGTGTTTGTTTTTTAGGAGCTCCCATTTATCTAGTCTCTCTTCTGACGCTTGTGCATTGTTACTTATGGTACATATTGTGTTTATGCCATGTGTTAGGACTCCTAGCATTGTCCCTATTTTTTCTTTCATGATTTTTATCATTTTCAATTTTATATTTAAGTCTTTGATCCATTTTGACTTAGTTTTTGTGCATGGTGTGAGGTATGGGTCTTGTTTCAGTGTTTTGCAGATGGATATCCAGTTATGCCAGCACCATTTGTTAAAGAGATTGTCTTTTCCCCAGTTAACAGACTTTGGGCCTTTGTCCAATATCAGCTGCTCTTAGGTGGCTGAATTTATGTCTAGATTCTCAATTCTGTTCCATTGGTCTATGTATCTGTTGTTGTACCAGTACCAGGATGTTTTTGACTATCATGGCAGTATAATAGGTTCTAAAATCAGGTAGTGTGAGGCCTCCCACTTTGTTCTTCTTGTTGAGTAATTCTTTACTTATTTGGGGCCTTTTCCCTTTCCATATGAAGTTGGTGATATGTTTCTCCATCTCATTAAAAAATGCCAGTGGAATTTGGATCGGGATTGCATTGTATCTGTAGATCACTTTGGGTAGAACTGACATTTTCACAATGTTGAGGCTTCCTATCCATGAGCAAGGTATGTTTTTTCTGCTTATGCAGGTATCTTTTGGTTTCTTGCAGTAGTTTCTTGTAGTTTTCATTGTATAGATATTTTGTCTCTGGTTAGATTTATTCCTAAGTATTTTATCTTCTTGAATCCTATTGCAAATGATACTGATTTGGTGATTTCCTCTTCGAGGTTCTCTTTGTTGGTGTAAAGGAATCCAACTGATTTTTGTATGGTTTATCTTGTATCCTGAAACTGCTGAAATCTTCTATTAGTTCTAGTAGTTTTGTTGTGGATTCTTTGGGGTTTTCTGTGTATAAGATCATATCATCTGCAAATAGAGATACTTTAACGTCTTCTCTACCAATTTGGATGCCCTTTATTTCTTTTTCTAGCGTAACTGCTCTGGTAAGGACATCCAGCACAATGTTGAGTAAGAGTGGTGATAAAGGGCATCCGTGTCTGGTTCCCATTCTCAAGGTGAATGCTTTCAAAGTGTCTCCATTTAGGCTGATGTTGGCGTTGGCTTTATATAAATGCCCTTAATTATATTGAGGAATTTTCCTTCTATTCCTATTTTCTTGAGAGGTTTTATCATCAGTGGGTATTGGACTTTGTCAAATGCCTTTTCTGCGTCGATTGTTAAGATCATGTGGTTCTTGTCTTTTATTTATGTGATGGATTATATTGATTGTTTTTCTAATGTTGAACCATCCCTGTATACCTGGTATAAATCCCACTTGATCATGGTGAATTATTTTTTTGATATGTTGCTGAATTCTGTTGGCTAGAATTTTGTTGAGGATTTTTGCGTCAATGTTCATGAGGGATATTGGTCTGTAATTTTCTTTTTTGTGATGTCTTTACCTGGTTTTGGTATCAGGGTTATGCTCTCTTCATAGAATGAGTTTGGGAGTATTCCATCCTTTTCTATGCTCTGAAATACCTTTAGTAGTAGTGGTGTTTTCTCTGAAAGTTTGGTAGATTCTCCAGTGAAGCCATCCAGGCCAGGGCTTTTTTTGGTTGGGAGTTTTTTAATCACCTTTTTTATCTCTTCTTTTGTTATGGGTTTATTTAGTTGTTCTACTCTGTGTTAGTTTAGGTAGGTAGTGAGTTTCTAGAAATTTGTCCATTTCCTCTAGATTTTCAAATTTGTTAGAGTACAATTTTTCATAGTATTCTGTTATGATTCTTTTAATTTCAGTTGGGTCTGTTGTGATATCACCCATCTCATTTCTTATACGGGTTATCTGCTTCCTCTCCTGTTTTTCTTTTGTCAGTTTGGCCAGTGGTTTATCAATTTTGTTGATCTTTTCAAAGAACCAGGTTTGGTCTTGTTAACTCTTACAATTGTTTTCTTATTCTCTATTTCATTTAATTCTGCTCTAATTCTCATTATTTCTGGTGCCTGAGGGCTTCTTTTGCTGCTCTCTTTCTACTTGTTCCAGTTGTAGGGTTAGTGTTTTGATTATGGCCCTTTCTTCTTTTTGGATGTGTGCATTTATTGCTATAAACTGACCTCTGAGCACTGCTTTTCTGTGTCCCAAAGGTTCTGGTAGGATGTGTTCTCATTCTCTTTTGATTCTATGAATTTCTTTATTCCGTCCTTAATTTCTTCTATTACCCAGTAGTTTTTGAGCAAGGTGATGTTCAGTTTCCATGTGTTTCATTTTTTTTTCCTTTTTCTGTTGTTGATTTCCACTTTTATGGCTTTATGGTCAGAAAAGATGGTTTGTAATATTTTGATGCTTTGGATTTTGTTAATGCTTGCTTTATGGCCTAATATGTGGGCTGTTCTGTAGAATGTTCTATGTGCGTTTAAAAAGAAAGTATTATTGGCTGCTGTTGGGTGCATTGTTCGGTATATGTCTATGAGATCAAGTTGTTTGATTGTAGCATTTAGCTCTTCCGTGTCTTTCTTGAGCTTCTTTGTGGATATTCTGTCCTTTACCGAAAGTGGTGTGTTGAAGTCTCCTGCTACTATTGTGGAGCTGTCTATCTCTCTTTTCAGTGCTGTTAGAGTTTGTTTTATGTATTTTGGAGCCCTGTTGTTGGGTGCGAAAATATTTATTATAGTTATGTCCTCCTAGTGTATTGACCCTTTAATCATTATATAGTATCCTTCCGTATCCTTTGTGGTGGATTTTTCTTTAAAGCTTTATTTTCTCAGAGATTAATGTTGCCACTCCTGCTCTTTTTTGAGTGTTGTTTGCTTGATATATTTTTTCCATCCTTTGAGTTTTAGTTTGTGTCTTTAAGTCTAAGGTGTGTCTCTTTTAGGCAGCATATAGACGGATCATGTTTTTTAATCCAGTCTGCCACTCTCTGTCTCTTTATTTGTGAATTTAATCCGTTTACACTCAGTGTAATTATTGATAGGTATGAGTTTAGTGCTGTCATTTTGATGTCATGGATGAGACACTTTCTACCCTCTCTCAATTAAATGATCCTGAGAATTTAAAGCTGCTCTCCAAAAATGGAGAAAATAAATTTAAGCCAGTATATTGAGCCTGTGAGTTGATTTTCTTGGGATATTTAAGCCCAAGCATTTATAGTTGCTATCAGATCCTTTATATAAATTCTTAAGAGATTTTTTCAAGCTACATAATGCTGACAGACCAAATATTACATAAAATGAACCGTTTTTATAGTGTCAACAGTTCCCCCCCGCCAAAGTTTCAGGGAAACATTTTTCTTTACTTGTAACTTCAGTAGAAGATGAGCTCTGGTGGTGCAATGGTTAACCACTTGACTGCTAACCCAAAGGTTAGCCGCTCAGCGGGAGAAAGATGTGGCAGTCTGCCTCTGTAAAGATTTAGTCTTGCAAACCTGTAGGTTTTCCTTTTTCAGCTGTGGTAATTGCCTTAATAAAGTTACTTCTTACCCTGAAATTATAAACATTTAAGAGATAATTTTAACAAATTTATTAAATCTTTAATTTTATATTGGATATTTTGAAAAAAATTTCTGAAGCTAGTATCCTTTCAGTAATTTATAGGTTTTGAATTGCCAACTTGCCTGCTCACCTTCTTTATGGTTCTCTTTATGACTTTTGCAGTAAATATATGAAGAAATCAGAACACTTCAAATTGCTTAATTTAGGCTATCAATATGATATAGTGGGATTTATTCATTTTTACAGATGTTTCTGTGGTTGACTTCTGTCATGTTGCAATTCTAAGTAATATTTGTATAGCAACATGTTAATTTATATTGTGAATTTTGTATGGCTTTGTCAAATAATTTAATAATTTAGAATACTGTTTAAAAATGAGATTCCCAGGCCAAATTCTATAATAGATCATTTATATGGGACATATTTTGTTACCCCTGGGTATCATTCATCAGAATTGTTTCCAAATATTAAATTTTAATTTATAAATTAAAACCATGCATATAAAACTTAGGTGCTAATTTTATCTAGTCTGACTGTATGGAGCAGAAAATACACCCTTGACACACTCATGGTCACATTACCAAGTAATCCTTCCATTTTTTGAGGTTGGTGATCATTTTTATTTTACACGGGGTTAGTAATTATGATAAAGAAAAATAGTTATTAAGGCAAAACAATAGTTCAAGTTTGTGGTAGACGCATTTTTGTTTGCCAGTTACCTCAAACATAGAAGACTGGTGAATACAATGACAAGTTTTCAACACTGTAAAAATACTAATCTTTCATGTTAATTGCCTTGCATTGGCTCTGACTCATGATGACCCCGTGTATAACAATATAAAATATTGCCCAGTCACATGCCACCTTCCCAGTTCCTGGTATACTCCAGTCATTGTTGCGGCCACTGGGTGTTTTGAGTGCGTTTTGACCTAGGGGTCTCATCTTCTAGCAATGTAGTGGAAAATATTCATTGGCTTATTTTTGGAAATAGATTGTCAGACTTTTCCTAGTCTTATCGTAGTCTGGAAGTTCCACTGAAACCTGTTTACCATGGGTGACCCTGCTGATATTTTAAATATCAGTGGCATAGCTTCCAGCATCACAGCAACACACAAGCCACTACAAAGTGACAGATGGGTGATGGAATATTTTAAAGCTGAGATTGTGTCAGAATAATTTGAGGTAATGACTCTCTCTTCTCCAGATACATAATGGGGATCTCCTTCATAAAAGAAGATATTTACCATCAGTAATTTATATACTATACTCTGTTCACATGTTTAGATGGCTAAAGGGAGACTAGACTGTTCCTTCCCAGGACTTGTCATTCATCCAAACATTTACTGATTACCTGCTGTGTGCCAACCACTGTAAACTTTATAGAGAGCTTTACAGTTTATGAAATCCATCTCTCATAGTCTCAGTCACCAGAGTTACAGTAACAGTAAATTCCATTTTTCAGATCAGAAAAACGAGTTTCAGTGAAATCACGTTATCTGCCTAAGACCACACGACTAATGAATAGAAAACCCTTGTTCCATTGTCCTCCTTTCCCAATCTCCGTAATACGGAGATTCTTAAGTCATGCTTGTGTACCTTGAAGATTCATTTCCTTTTGCATATGGCTAAGATCATTTAATAAGACATGAAGAAGTGGATTTTCATGCCTCACTACTTTTGGGAGGTAGAACTTGAGGGCAAGAATTTTTAAAGACACTAGGTTTGGAAGTAGAAAAATGGATGAAGCTCTTAAAGTGCATATCTTATGTAAACTTACACAAGAGTATATGCCCAAAAAAGGCAGAGAATTTGCTCCTATCTTATTTTGGAGAGGATTAATTCTATTAATAATGTACACAAATGTGCATTACAGTACTTGATAATAAAATTTATTAGCTATTACTACCTTCCATACTATGTGCTTTCTTGGCAGTTGCAGAACCAAGAACTACTTTTCCCTTCTGAGTTCAAAGGGGTTTCAGGTACAGTTCTCGGAGATTGCAGCAGGGTTGTTGTTTTTGTTTTGTTTTTAAACTTGCTCCAAATCCAAAATGTCCAAGGCAATTTTTGAATTTTAATAATTCCAAGAAAAAAGCTTCTATCACAAAAGTTTTTACTATCAAAATCTTTTGGGTATCATTTTATTGTTTTGGGTTTTTTTTTTTTCCTAATTCAGGCATGAGTAGTGGTTGGTGAGGATCCAAGTAGACCTACAAATCCAAGTAAAGCTGAATTTGAATCCCTACTAATTTGAATTTTATAGAAATTCTGTCATAGTACATGTGGTTATGAGGAGAAAAAATTTCAAGTAACTTAGAGCTTGTATGTTTGCTATAGGCTAGGGTTTCTTTATTCTCAAGGAATGGGGTTTTACAATGAGTTGAAAAACCATTAGGCCCGCCATTGTTGCGTTTCATTCATGACATTTACATTTATTTCATGCATATATCACAATGTCACCCTTTCCCTCTCTTCTAACTACTTTCTACTCGTGCTGATCCCCATCCAAGGAGCAGAAGTGTGGGTTTTCAGCAGATTATTGAGTTCTTACATCAATAAAGATTACTCTGGAAATCAAATGGAATAAAAAAGAGTAATATTCTTTGGGCTCACTGCCTAATTTCTAGTAAGTTACTTCTGCTTTATTTTGGACCTCAAAATAGGAATGTTTATTTTTATAGCTAGATAGAGCAAGGCAGGCGTGATTATCTGATTAAATATCCACACTAATTTTTTCAATATGCATATGGCACAACCTTGCTTGCTGAAAGCGAAGAGGACTGGAAGCGCTTACTGATGAAGATCAAAGACTGCAGCCTTCAATATAGATTGCACCTCAACATGAAGAAAATTCCTCACAACATGAAGAAAATTCCTCACAACTGGACCAATAAGGAACATGATAAATGAAGAAAATAGTGAATTTGTCAAGGATTTCATTTTACTTAGGTCCACAATCAACACCCATAGAAACAGCAGTCAAGACAAATGACATACTGCATTGGGCAAATCTACTGCAAAAGACCTTTCAAGTGTTAAAAGCAAAGAGGTCACTTTGAGGACTCAGGTGCACCTGACCCAAGCCCCGGTATTTTCAATTGCCTCATATGCATATGAAAGCTGGACAGTGAATAAGGAAGACCAAAGAAGAATTGATGCCTTTTGTCTTAGACTGGGTTCTCTAGAGAAGCAAAACCAGTGAAGTGTGTGTGTGTGTGTGTGTGTGCGCGCGCGCGCGCGTGCGCGCGTGCGTGCGCGCAGCTCCTTGGAGGCCCTATGGGGCAGTTCTACTCTGTCCTGTAGGGTCACTATGAGTCAGAATCAACTTGACGGCAACAGGTTTGGTTTTGGTTTATATACATATATAGAGAGAGAGATTTATCTCGAGATGGCTGACGTAGTTGTTGTAGAGGCTGGGAAGTCCCAAGTCCATGGGTTAGGTGTCAGGCTGGAGGATTCTCCTAACTCATACAGCTGCAGGGGCTGAAGAACCTAAGATCCACAGGTAAGACAGCAGGCTGCTGGCCCAAGTCCCAAAAACTGGAAGTCAGATGCTAACGAGCCGAATGCAGGATCCGGAGCATAGCAAAATCCAGCAAGCTTTGCCAAAAAGTCCAAATATATTGGATGCAGGCTACACCACCAAGGAAACTCCCTTTCAACTGCTTGGCTACTCACAGCAGATCCCACCATGGAGGTGATCACATTATATCAGATCTCATCATGGAAGTTATTACATCATTATATACTGCCAAACTACATCATAACTGCCAAAACCACTGAGAATCATGGCCCAGCCAAGTTGACACACAACCTTAATGATCATACCTTTGAATTACGGTGTTGGTGAAGAATAGTGAACATACCTTGGACTGCCAGAAAAACGAACAAATCTGTCTTGGAAGAAGTACATCCAGAATGCTTCCTAGAGGCAAGGGTGGCGAGATTTTGTCCCATGTACTTTGAACATGTTATCAGGAAAGACCAGTCCCTGGAAAAGGATATCATGCTTAGCAGAGGGTCAGTGTAAAAGAGGAAGACACTCAATGAGATGGATTGACACAATGGCTGCAACAACGGGCTCAAGCACAACAATGATTGTGAGGATGGCACAGGGTCAGGCAGTGTTTTGTTCTGTTCTACATAGGGTCACTATGAGTCAGAACTGACTCGATGCTACCTAACAACAACAACAACAATCTTTGCTTGTAGAGGTAGTCCCTGACTTACAATGGGGTTCCGTTCTGACGACTCCGTCGTAAGTCGGTTGTGACATATGTTGAATACATTTTTTTAAATTTTAGCTTTCATTATTGCCTTTTGTTATCAGTATCTTTATAAATCCAATCTTTATTTGTCTTTGGGGGTGGAAACATTACATATAAACTTACAGATATATTTTAATGCATGCATACATAAAAATACATAAATCATAAAAATTTATGTCTGATGAAAAGTTGGACAACATTCGCATTTTGTCAGTTGCTGTAATAACTCCACATGTGGAAGGTTCTGGATCATCTGGATTATCCCTGGGAATGGGGATGACGTTTCTAGTCAGAAATTAGTGAGAGTTGTCTGTATGGTCCTTTTCTTTTTTTCTTCGTATATTTTGCGGCAACATCTCACTGCTTCTCTATCTGCCTGTTGACTTTAGCAAAGTGATTGGCGTTTGAGTCCATCTATTAAAGCAACTGAAGCCCCTGATTTAGTTTAGAAAAAACTCCCGCTAATCCTTTCACTGTAAAATATTTTGACAACGTTTCTCCTTCCTCTTCCTCATTTCTTTCTTCTTCAGTGTTTCTTTCCTCTTCAAAATCCATTAAGTCCTGATCTATCACTTCCCCTTCTTCATGATCTATGAGCCGTTACACATCGGCAATATCAAGTTCTAAATTCAGCGTTCTTGCCGTATGGACAATTTTTCCACTGACCTCTCCCATTATCCTGATCAAATGCTTGGAGCATGTTCACCTAACTCAGCAATTTTTTCCATATCACCTGCATGCATTTTTCCATAACTTCCTCCCAAGAATGCAATATTCCAGATACACTGATGGTCATAACTCGAATGCGTCATAAGTTGGGAACCACCTATAGTAGGAGAATATAGCCTAGAAATCTGGGTCTGAGGCTTGTGCAGTGGATGGACACAATGCTGTGACCTGGTCTGTGTGCTTGACCCTGTGTATTTAGATGGAAGTAGCCTGAGCTGGGGATTCCCTGGGTGGCACAAACGGTTAAGTGCTTGAATACTAGCTGTAATGTTGGTGGTTTGAACTAACCCAGAGGCACCTTGGAAAATAGGCCTGGAGATCTTCTGAAAGGTCACATCCTAGAAAGTCCTATGGAGCAGTTCTACTCTGCACACATGGGGTCATCATAAGTCGGAATTGACTCGGTAGCAACTAATGACAGCCTGGAGTCAGGTACTGTGGTTAGGGTAGGGTGGGGGGAGGGGAAAGAGAAGCTAAAGGGAACTTTTGAGGTCATTCTAAGATTCATTCTAACTAGACAGAGGAGAATGGATCTTGTGGGGTTAATGAGGAATGGAATCCCCTAGTGTTCAGAGCTTTGAGTGTCAATGCCTTCAAGAACAGCAGCCTCGGATCACTAGAAACAGGTTAGGGAAAGCTCTGAGTTTTTACTTGAGGGGTCGTTTGCAATAGAGTTCTTAGTGGTGAGGGTGGCATATTTATGTCAGAATTTCTATATAGTAATAATAGTTATATTTTCTGAAAGCTCAACCCTATTAAGAAGTTACTATTATTAGCCCATTTTACAAACGAGAAAACTGACTTGTAGAAAAGTAACTTGTCCAAGTTACCTCTAGTAAATGACAGGATTTACACCCTGGTCTATTTATTTCTAAAGCCTGTGTGCTTAACTATTACTCTATGCCACTTTCCATTGGGCTAATTTTAGCCCTAGCTCTGTCAGAGACTTGCTAAGTGGCTTTGAGCAAATCTTGTTTTCTTTCTTGGTGTATTAATTTCCTAGGGCAGTCGTAACAAAGTACCATAAACTGGGTGGCTTAAAACAACAGAAATTTATTCTCTCACAGTCCTGTACGGTACAAGGTGTCGGCAAGGCCTTGCTCCCTCCAAAGGCTCTAAGGAAGAATCTTTCCTTTCCTCTTCTAGCTTCTGGTGGTTACCAGAAATCCTTGGCCTTCCTTGGCTTGCAGCTGCACCACTCCAGTCTCTGCCTCCGTCTTCACATACCTTCTCTCCTGTGTGTGTGTGTGTTTCTGAACAAATTTCTCTCTTCTCATAAGGACACAAGTCATATTGGATTTAAGGTCAACTGTAATCTAGTATAACCTTATCTTAACCTGATTATATCTGCAAAGGCCCTATTTCAAAATAAGGTCATATTCACAGGTCCTGAGTGGATGTTGCATTTTGGGGGGACAGTATTCAACCCAGTATACTTAGTTTTGGTTATCTTTAGCTGTAAAAGGGTAGAATTGATCACCAAATGATTTATAAGGTTCTTATGGTTCAATTGTTTCCAATGTCTTGCTTTTCCTTTCTTTACCCATCTTTGCAATCCCCAAAAATACTCCCATTGGAAGCTGGATATTTTTAGAATCTTGATAATCCCAATGGAAGTCTTTTGCTAAAAAATGCAATTTAAGAGGTATAAAAAAGTAATTTGAGACATTACTAGGTAGACAACTGCACTTTAAAAGTACTCCTTTAAAAAGGATTTGTGGTGGAATAGCAGTGTAAGGAGCTCAGTGAATCCTCTCCATAGTCAAATAACCATCTAACTGATGAAAATTATTTTAAAAAATTAAATCCCAAAGAATACACATATAACTACTAGAGCTAATTAATGAACTCAGCAAAGTTGCAGGGTAAAAAACCAACACCCAAAAATGAGTTGTGTTTCTGTACACCAGTAATGAGCAATCTGAAAAAAAAAAAACAATTCCATTTGCAATAGCATCTAAAATAATAAAACCTAGGAATAAATTTAACCAGAGGGGTGAAAGACTTGTACACTGACAACTATAAAACATTGCTGAAATAAATTAAAAAAAAAAAAAGTCTCTCTCAAGTCAATCCCAACTCATGGTGATCCCATGTGTGTCAGAGTAGAACCGTGTTCCACAAAGTCTTTACTTGCTGAGTTTTTGGCACTAGATTGCCATGCCTTTCTTCTGAGGCACAACTGGGTGGACTTGAACCTCCAGGCTTTTGGTTAGCAGCCAAGCGTCTTAACCATTTGCACCAACCAGGGACTCCATGAAAGAAATTAAAGACCTAAATAAGTGGAGAGATATTTGTGGTTCAGTGGTGAAATTCTCACCGTCCATGTGGGACACCCGAATTTGATTCCCAGCCAATGCATTTCATGTGCTGATACCACCTGTCTGTCAGTGGAGGCTTGCCTGTTGCTGTGATGCTGCACAGGTTTCAGCTAACCTTCTAGACTAAAAAAGACTAGGAAGAAAGGCCTGGAAATCTGTTTCTGAAAATCAGCCAGTGAAAATCCTATGGCTTACAAAGCTCCGATCTTCAGTTGGTTATGAAAGTGGTACAGGGCCAGGTAGTGGTTTGTTCTGTTATACAAGCGGTCACCATGAGTCAGGGGCTGACTCAACAGCAGCAGACAACAGCAACAAATAACTGGAAGAACATTCCATATTATGAATTGAAAGACTTAATATTGTTAAGGTGTCAGTACTACCCAAAGCAATCTATAGATTTAGCTCAATACCCATCAGAATTCCAACCTCCTTGCTTGCAGAAATGGAAAAGCCAATCCTCAAATTTATATGGAACTGCAAGGGGCCCCAAACAGCCAAAGCAATCTTGAAAAAAGAACAATGCAGGAGGACTCATATTTCCCTATTTCAAAATGTGCGATAAAGCTACAGTAATCAAAACAGTCTCGTACTGATACAAGGATAGACATATATATCAATGGAATAGAATTGAGAGTTCAGAAATGAAACTGTTCATGTAAGGTCAGTTGAATTTCAACAAGGGAGCAAAGTTCATTCAATAAGGGAAAGAAGAGTCTCTTCAATGAACGATGCTGTGACAACTGGATCTTCACATGCAAAAGAATGAAGATGAGCCCATACCTCATATCATATACAAAAATTAATTCAAAATGGATCAAAAACCTAAATATAAGAACCAAAACTATAAAACACTTAGAACAAAACATAGGGCTAGGGCTTCAGAACTTAATTTTTTGACAATAGATTCTTAGCTATAACACAAAAAACACAAGCAATAAAAAACAAAATAAATAAAATGGACTTCATCAAAATTAAAAACTTTGGTGGATTAAAGGACTTTACCAACAAAATGAAGAGACAACTTATAGAATGGAAGAAGATATTTGGAAACTGTATATCTGATAAGAATTTAATATCCAGAATATATATTAAAAAACTCCTACAACTCAAGAACAAAAAGACAACCCAATTTAAAAATGAGCAAAGGACTTGAATAGACATTTTTCCAAAGAAGATATACAAATGGCCAATAAGCACATGAAAAGATGCTTAACATCATTAGTCATTCCAAAAAACCAAAATCAAATCCATTGCCACTGAGTTGGTTCCTACTCATATTGTCGCTATAGGACAGAGTAGAACTGCTGCATAGGGTTTCCAAGGGAAACAGACTGCCACATCTTTCTCCCGCTGAGTGGCTGGTGGGTTCAAACTGCTGGCCTTTTGATTAGCAGCGAAGTGCTTAACCACTCTGCAGCCAAGGCTCCTTCAGTAGTTGTTATGAACTGAACTTTGTCCCCAAAAATATATATTGTAAATCCTAACCTCTATGCCTGTGTTTATAATCCCATTTGAGAATTGGTTGTCTTTGTTATGTTAATGAGGCAGGATTAGTGTAGGATGTATCTTGAGTCAATCTCTTTTGAGATATAAAAGAGATTAAACACAAGCTAGCAAGCAGAGATGGGGGAAGAGAGATGAAAAGCCACATGAAGATTGCCCAGGAGCAGAAACTCAGAAGAGGCAAGACAGAGCCAACAGACAGAAAACTTTCCCTAAGGCTGACAACCTGAATTTGGACTTCTAGCCTCCTAAACTGTGAGAAAATAAATTTCTGTTTGTTAAAACCATCCACTTGTGGTATTTTTGTCATAGCAGCACTAGATAACTAAGACAGAATTTGATACTAAGAAGTGGAGGTGCTGCCTTAACAAATACCTACGATGTGGAAGTGATTTTGAAATTGGGTAATGAGTGGAAGCTGGAAGAGTGTTAAGGTGCCTGTCTTAGACTTTGTTCTCTAGATAAGCAAAACTGGTAAAGTGTATAAATACATATATAGAGAGAAATTATATCAAGGAAACAGCTCACGCGATTGTAGAGGCTAGAACGTCCCAAGTCCATGGATCAGGGTAGAGGCCTTTCCCAAGTCACACAGCCACAGAAGCTGGAAAGCCCAAGATCAGCAGTTTGGATAACAGGGCTCCCACTCACAGGCTGTGCAGATCAATGAATCCCAGGTTCGGCAGATAAGCTGACAGCTCAAGTCCCAAGAACGGGAGATGAGACAACAGGAAGCAGCCACAGGATCCAGAGAGAGCAAAATGCCAGAACGTCTGCTTATATTCAGAAGCGGGCCACACCCCCAAGGAGATGCCCTTTCATCTGATTGGCTACTCAAAATACATTCAATCATGGGAGTGATTACATTAAAACACTGAGAATCGTGGCCTGGCCAAGTTGACATACAATCTTAACCATCACAGTCCACCCCTTGTCAACTTGGCACATGTACACATCTCTTTAAACCATACATAATCTCTGAATAAAGACAATTACAAAGTCATATTTGCACCTAACATGATACAACTAACACGTGTACGATTGAAAATGCACTAGCCCCATTTACAGCTTATATTTTATAAGTGAAGGAAACAAAAATATTTTATGCACACATACAAAGTAGAAATACTCATAACAATTACAGTCTCTGTTTCTGCAACTGGTCACGTGGCCATAACTGGTATTTGGAACTACCTTCTTCCATCACCCATTCTGTATTCCCTTTGCCCTCAGCAAGCTCCTCGGCTGGTTGTGGTTCTTTGTCTGTGGGGTGACCCAAACCTTCATTCCTGAAGGGTCTGTGTCATTAGTAGTCATGTCAGAATTAGGTTGCTGTACTTTTCCATTGACTTTAATCACAGGGCATGGTAGTACTAAGAGACGCCCCAAGAAATCTCCTGCATTCCAGATATGCTCTTCTTTATGTCCATTATGTAGTATCAATCTGATTTCCTCTTGGTAATCAGGATCAATCACACCAGCCAGTATGGTAACTCCCTTCTTTGCCTGTTGCTCGAGAGGCATAAGGAGCCCAAAGTGGCCAGGTGGCATTCTTAACTTCCAGTTCAATGGAATCAGTGATGTGTCTCCAGGTGGGAGCATTCCTCCCTTTGGAACTAAGACCTCTAGGCCTGCAGAGCATAAGGTCGAGGGGACAGGAAGCAAAAATCTTGCAAGTGGGTCACTAGGGGCAATAGTGAGTGTTGCCACTCCCATTTCCACCCCTTGATTCCTGGACCCATAAATCCTGGCTATGGGAGAAACAGCACCGTATATTGGACGGTGGTTTAAAGCGTATACAGCCTCCTGGAGAACATTCCCCCAACCCTGCAAGGTATTGCCACCTAGCTGGCACCGTAATTGTGTGTTTAGAAGGCCATTCCATCATTCTATCAAGCCAGCTGCTTCAGGATGGTGGGGAACATGGTAAGACTGGTGAATTCCATGAGCATGGGCTCACTGCTGCACTTCATTTGCTGTGAAGTGAGTCCCTTGATCTGAGACAATGCTGTGTGGGATACCATGACGGTGGATAAGGCATTCTGTAAATCCACAGATGGTAGTTTTGGCAGAAGCATTGCATGAAGGGAAGGCAAATCCATATCCAGAGTAAGTGTCTATTCCAGTAAGGACAAAACGCTGCCCTTTCCATGATGGAAGTGGTCCCAATGTAATCAACTTGCCGCCAGGTTGCTGGCTGATCACCTTGAGGGATGGTGCCATAACGGGGACTCAGTGTTGGTCTCTGCTGCTGGCAGATTAAGCCCTCAGCAGAGGCTGTAGCCATGTCAGCCTTGGTGAGTGGAAGTCCATGCTGCTGGGCCCCTGCATAACCTCCATCTCTGCCACCATGGCCACTTTGTTCATGAGCCCATTGAGCAATGACAGGAGTAGCTGGGGAAAGAGGATTACTGGTTTCCACAGAACGTGTCATCCTATCCACTTGATTGTTAAAATCATCCTCTGCTGAGGTCACCCTTTGGTGAGCATTCACATGAGACACAAATATCTTCACTTCTTTGGCCCATTCGGAGAGGTCTATCCACATACTTCTTCCTCATAAATCCTTGTTTCCAATTTTCCAATCATGTTCCTTCCAAGTCCCTGACCATCCAGCCAAACCATTGACCACAACCCATGAATCAGTATATAATCGCACATCTGGCCATTTCTCTTTCCAAGCAAAGTGAACAACCAGGTGCAGTGCTCAGAGTTCTGCCGATTGAGAGGATTTCCCTTCACCACTGTCCTTCAGGGAGGTCCCAGAAAGGGGCTGTAATGCTGCCACAGTCCATTTTCGAGTGGAGCCTGCATATCGTGCCGAACCATCTGTAAACTAGGCACGAGTTTTCTCTTAGTCAACTGATGCTAAGGAACTCCCCCATGAGGCCATAGGTGCAGACTAGGAGATGGAAGGTAATGTGACAGGAGTGGAGACCATGGGCATTTGGGCCACTTCCTCATGCAATTTACTTGTGCTTTCAGGTCCTGCTCGGACCCAATCTCAAATATACCACTTCCATTTAATGATGGAGTGCCACTGTGCACGTCCAACTTTATAGTTCTGTGGGTTAGACAGCACCCAGTTCATGATAGGCAGCTCAGGCCTCATGGTGACTTGGTGTCCCATGGTTAAGCGTTCATTCAGTCTCTACTAAGGCCCAGTAACAAGCCAAAAGTTGTTTCTCAAAAGGAGAGTAGTTATCTGCAGAGGATGGCAGAGGTTTGCTCCAAAATTCTAAGGGTCTGCTCTGTGATTCACCAATAGGGGCCTGCCAGAGACTCCAAACAGCATCTCTATCTGCCACTCACACTTCAAGCACCATTGGATAAGCTGGATCATATGGTCCAAGTGGCAGAGAGGCTTGCACAGCAGCCTGAACCTGTTGCAGAGCCTTCTCTTGTTCTGGTCTCGACTCAAAACTAGCAGCTTTTCAAGTCACTTGATAAATAGGCCGGAGTAGCACACCCAAATGAGGAATATGTTGCCTCTAAAATCCAAAGAGGCCCACTAGGCGTTGTGCCTCCTTTTTAGTTGTGGGAGCAGCCAGATGTAATAACTTATTGTTCATTTTAGAAGGAATGTCTCGACATGCCCCACACCACTGGACCCCTAGAAATTTCACTAAAGTGGAAGGTGCCTGAATTTTTGTGGGATTAATCTCCCACCCTCTAGCACGCAAATGTTTTACCAATAAGTACAGAGTCATTGACACTTCTTCCTTACTAGGTCCCATCAGCATAATTTCATCAATGTAATGGACCAGTGTGATGTCTTGTGGAAGGGAAAGGCGATCAAGTTCTCTGCGGACTAAATTATGACATAGGGCTGGAGAGTTAATGTAGCCCTGAGGTAGGCAAGTGAAGGTGTATCGTTGGCCTTGCCAGCTGAAGGCAAACTGCTTCTGGTGGTCCTTGGAAACAGGCATGGAGAAAAAGGCATTAGCCAGATCAATAGCTGCATACGAGGTACCAGTAGATGTGTTAATTTGCTCAAGCAGTGATATTACATCTGGAACAGCAGCTGCAATTGGAGTCACCACCTGGTTAAGTTTTCGATAATCTACTGTCATTCTCCAAGATCCATCTGTTTTTTGCACAGGCCAAATAGGTGAGTTGAATGGGGATGTGGTGGGTATCACCACCCCTGCATCCTTCAAGT